>NW_026693142.1:2280000-2490033 GCF_021218885.2 Marmota monax | reverse complement strand
ATCCTTAGCACCATGTAAAAAGTAAACAAATAAAATAAAGGTATTTTTAAAAAATAAATAAGCAAAATGCAGTTTAAATCGCATTTTCATAAATTCCAAAAGATGTTCTTTTCTTACATCAGAATTTAATGGTAAACATAGCACTATTCCAGGGTGGGGGGCAATGGAATTGAACCAGAGGCACTTTATCTCTGAGCCACATCCCCAGCTCTTTTTCACTTTGTCTCTCTCTTTTTTTGTCAATGGGACTTTTATTTTCTTAAATATTTTTAGTTGTAGATGGACACAATACCTTTATTTTGTTTATTTAGTTTTTTATGTAGTCCTGGGGATTGAACCCAGGGTCTCACACATACCAGGCAAGCACTCTACCACTGAGCTACAACCCAGCACCCCAGCTCTTTTTTAAAATTTATTTTTTTTAAGACAGGGTCTCACTAAATTGCTTAGGGCCTTGCTAAGTTGCTGAGGCTGGACTCAAATTTGCTACCCTCCTGCCTCAATCTCCAGAGCCACTGGGATTATGGGCATGTGTCCTTGCACCCAAGAATGGCACTATTTTAATACCAAATCCACAGTCTTTTTGTATCCATCAATAGGGAAGTGATTATCTTAAGGGTGCCATAATCCAAGCAATGGAACATTATGCATCCATTAAAAGTAACAGACATGGGGCTGGGACTGTGGCTCAGAGGCAGAGAGCTTGCCTCACGCCTGTGAGGCATTGGGTTCGATCCTCAGCACCACATAAAAATAAATAAAATAAAGGTATTGTATACATCTACAACTAAATGTGTGTGTGTGTGTGTGTGTGTGTATAAATACAAAATAAAAGGCATAAAAAAGTTCCTGCGGGATCACTAAGATATAGTGGGAGGTGAAGAATGATTCATTCTCTTACTCATTCTGAAAATAGGGGAGATGTTTAATCATGTTTAGACCAATTCTGAAAGGACACCAAGGAAACAGCCACAGTGGGAAGTGAAGGGTCTCAGTAAAAGAAGATGTCACCCTGTGCCCTTTAGAAGGTCTTCTTTAAATTTCCCCTCAATTAAAAAAATTTTTAAATTTTAAAGGCCACTAACTGGAGATTGGAAACATTTTTAAAGCAAGGAAAATTAGTGATAATCTACCCAACTTTCGCTTATCAAGAATTACAACTTTCAAATTGCAAGATGTGACCAAGAGAGCCCAGAAACGACGAACAGCTACGCCACAGTTGGTAGTTCAACATTTCTTCAGGTTCCTCTCATACCTGACAGTTCTGACTTTTGCTGTAAACTTCTCCCACAGGAGAGAGATGTCCCAGAAACCATGCTACCTGCCAACACACTAGTTTACTAACACTTTTAACATAATCAGGCAACCTAAAGCTACATCATAAAGAAACTGAGTTAAAAACATAGAACGTTTTAAAAATGTTTTCTAACAATAAAGTTTTATTTTAAAAGCTGTTGTGCATGTTTTCATAGGACGTGAAAGCCCCTGTCTCTGCTCCTGCAGGTACAGGAGTGCACACTTCAAACAGGAGGCAGACACCGGGGTGCAGGCTAGACAGAGCCTCCGATTCACTCCGGGATGAGCAGACCAGAGCTCACACGTCCAGCACAGTGGGTTCCACTCTTCTCTCATGGTACAGACACCTCTGCCTCACAGAACATGGAAGGTTAACTGAGAGGTCCCATGGAAGGCGTCCTGCAACAGGGGTTAAGTACTGAATACTGAGCACAGCAGAGTATCTAGCTGCAACAAATAAGGACTGAAAGAAATCACTGGGGCTGGGGCTCACTGTATCTTCACTCTGCAGTGAAAGAAAGATGCAGGGACAGCTCTTAACAGCATAGACCAGGGAACAGAAATCCACATAATTTCTCCAGAGAACAAAGTGTTTCAAGAGCCTTAATAACATGCAAGCAGTTCTAAGTTCTGCCATTTATCCTAAAAAACAATTAAAAATTGCTGGCTATCACGTTGATCACAATAAAACAGAAACAACCTAAAAGTCCCCAAATAAAGGATAAGCATGTATAGCTTATACAAAGCTCACACAATAAGCACGCACAAAAGCTTTTAAAATAAAACTTTATTGTTAGAAAACATTTTTAAAACGTTCTATACTTGGTAGAGAGAACCAGGGGCATATAGCCCATGACCAACACAGAGATCAGGAACCATAGCAGGGCATCAAGAACTCAGGTGTTTCCTGAGGAAGGTGCAGCTACTCCCCATGGCCTGCTGTATGACATGCTGCCTTTATCCCCTCCCCAGTAAACTCTCAACATGACTGCATGACTGCTATCGTCCAAACATGGGCACAAACTTGGCCTCCCACTCTGCAGATGATGTCTCAATAATGGTATCCCTGGGGGTCCTGAGCCACCTTCAGAAACAGCAACGGGAATTTGAAATTAAAAAAACAAAACCATTTACACTGGCACCAAAATAATGCTTAGGCATGATTAAATCTAACAAAATATGTACAAGGCACAAGGCAAAACACAAAACCTTTTTGAAAGAAATAAAAGAAGAAATGAACAAGTTGGGTGCGATGGTGCACATCTGTAAATCCCAGTGACTTAAGAGGCTGAGGCAGAAGGATCGAAAGTTTCAGGCCAGCCTTGGAAATTCTGAGACCATATCAAAATACAATAAAATGAATTGGAATGTGACTCTAGATTACCCCTGGGTTCAATCCCCAGTGCCACTAAAAGTAAAAAAGGAAAGAAAAGGAAAAAAAGGAAGACTTGAACAAATGGAGAGCCCCTCATGTTCCCAGACTCAATATTGTCAAGATATCAATTCTTCTCAATTTGATCTATAGATTCAAAATTATCCAAGTCAGAATCACAAAGCAATTCTGTGAATACTGACAAAGTGGTGTGTGGAGGGACAAAGACTAAAGACAGCAAAGGGACTGACACTGTAAAACTACAGTGATCAAGATGGTGGGGTCTCGATGAAGAGGAGACAGGTCAATAGAACAGAAAAGCCAGAAACAGACTAGAAACAAACACACTCACAGAACACACCAAGCTGGTACAAGCCTCTACAGTGAAAATCACAAAACACTGACACAAAGAACTGCAGACACACACAGAAGAGGAAGACCTCTCAGGTTCACGGACTGAAGAACTACTGTTGGCCTGTCCTTAGGACCCCAAAGCAATTTACAGAAATCCCCATCAACACCAAGGACACCCCTCACAGATGGAGAAAAACAATCCTAAGACTCACGTGGATGCACAGAAGACCCAATCGCCAAAGCTATCTTGAACAAAAAGAACAAAGCTGAGGCTCCACAAGACCTGATTTCAAGACGTGGTCGAGTGCCACACTGACCAAAACAGCATGGCACTGGCAGAAAAGCAGGCACACGGCACAGTGGGACAGACTGGGGACCCCAGAATAACCCGCCATCTACAGCCAAGTGATTCCCAACACAGATGTCAGAAACACTGGAGGAAGGACAGCGTCTTCAACAGATGTGCTGGGAAAAGGCGACACCCACATGCCGAAGAACGACCTTGTCCACGCTCTCTCACCCTGTATGAAAATCAGCGCAGAGTGGATCAGGGGCTGCAGGTGGTGGTGCACGCCTGTGATCCTAGAGAAGAGGCTGAGGCATCTCGAGTTCAAGGCCCGTCTCAGCTACTTAGCAAGATGTCGACTCAAAATAAAAAAATAAAAAGGGCTGGTGGGGATGTAGCTCAGTGATTAAGCACCCTTGGGTTCAATCCCTGGTACCCCATGCCCCCTCAAAAAAAGTGGATCAATGACCCAAATTTAAGACCTGAAGCTATAAAATTTTCAGAAGGAAATGAGAGAGAACACTTCAGGATATTGGCATAGGCAGTGATATTTTTATAGAATCCCCAAAGCTCAGGTAACACAGTAAAAATACATAAATAGGATTCTGTTCAATAAAAAAACTTGTGCACAGCAAAGGAGACAATCCACAGAGTGAAGAGACAACCACTGAATGGGAAAATCACCTGCCGGCTATTCACCTGATGGGTTAGTATCCAGAACACGTAAGCCTCTCAGGAAAAAAAACAAAATAAAATAGGCAATAATCTGAATAGACCCTTCTCAAGAAAACAGATACAAAAAGCCAACAAATACATGAAAAAAAATGCTCAAGGGCTGGGGTGGTGGCTCAGTGGTAGAGCGCTCACCTAGTATGCACAAGGCACTGGGTTCCATCCTCAGCACCACATAAATGTAAAATAAAGATATTGTGTCTACCTAAAAAAACTTAAAAATAAATATTTTTTAAAAAAATGCTCAATATCATTAGCCATCAGGGAAATGCAAATCAAACCCACAAAGAAATATGATTTCACCCCAGTCAGATTAGTTATTATGAAAGAGAAAAAAACAACAAATATTGGTGAGATTGTAAATCAGTTACAGGCATTATGGAGAACAGTACAGATGGTCCTCAAAAAATTAAAAACAGATTCATCTTCTGATCCAGCTACCAGGTACTCCCCTGAGTGTATATCCCAAAGAAATGAAATCAGCAGGGACTGGGGATGTGGCTCAAGCGGTAACGCGCTGGGTTCGATCCTCAGCACCACATAAAAAAATAAAATAAAGATGTTGTGTCCACCGAAAACTGAAAAATAAATATTAAAAAAAAATGAAATCAGCATATCTAAGAGACGCCTGCATGCTCACACTTAATGCAGCACCCTCCACTGCAGCCAAGGGCTAGACTGGACCTGGGTGCCCACCGGCAGAGGAGGGACAAAGGAAATGGAGCACAGGTACACTTGGGCGGATCATTCAGCTCTAAGTAGGGCTGGAGGTCAGCGAGTCGAGGGAAGTAAGCCAGACAGACAGGTGTGGGAGCCTGTCCTCTCCCAGGTGGATGCTGGAAGAAGCCAGCCTGGGTGTCCAGCAGTGAGGACGAGAGGCTGGGAAGGGAGGAGAGGGAACGCAGGGCGGCAGGTCACAGGTACCAGGAGTGAGTTCTGGGGCTCCCAGCACAGGAGGGGTGACTTCAGTTCACCAGAACCTACTGTGCACTTCATGAGGAAGAGAGGAGAGGAGCCTGAAGGCTCCGCAGCAAGAGGTGACGGGGACCGGGGACAGAAAGGCTCATGGCCCTGATGTGACCAGTCCACGCTGGAGCCCCGTGTTGAAAAGGAGCACCCTTTTCAATACACACATGCCAATAAAAAATCTAATTTAAAAAATGATTGTAAAATATAAAACTACTTGAAAATAACAGGAGAAAAATCTAAGTGATGTTGGGTTTGGCAAAAACTTTTTAAACAACACTAGAAGCATGATCCATGAAAAAAAGATTTCATTAAAATTAAAAACTTCTAGCCAGGAGCAGTAGCTCACATCTGTAATCCCAACTACTCTGGAGACTGAAGCTAGAGGATCTCAGGTTCAAGGCCAGACTGGGCCACTTAGCAAGACCAAGTCTCAAAAATAAAAAAGAAAAAGGCTGGAGATGTGTAGCTCAGAGGTAGAATGCTCCTGGGTTCAATCTCCAGTACTAAATAAATAAAAGTAAAAAACAGACAACAACAACAAAAACCTTCTGTGAAAGACCCTCTTAAGAGAATGAACAAACAAGCCACAGGCTGGGAAAGAATATCTGCAAAGGACAGAGCTGAAAAAGGACTTGTATATAAAATACATACAAAATGTATATGAAAATTTCAAAACACAGTAATAAGAGATGGGTGCAGTGGTGCACACCTGTAATCACATCAACTTGGGAGGTCAAGCAAGTCAGAGGCCAGCCTCAGCAACTCAGCAAGACCCTGTTCTCAAAATAAAAAGGACTGGGGTATAGTTCAGTTAACCTGGTTAGGTGCCCAGGTTCAATCCCACATACAAACAACAACAAACAAACCCAAAAATGAAAACCACGACAATAAAAAAAGCAAACAACCCAACTTAAACTTGGCAAAAGATCTACAGATACCTCATCAAAAAAGATACATAGATTGGCAAGTGGGCATATGAAAAGACCCTCAATACCAATGGCTAAAACCAGAATACTGACAACACCACAGGCTGACAAGGACGTGGAGCAACAGGAATGCGCAGCCACTGCTGGTGGGTGTGCAAAAGGCTGTAGTCACTGCTGAAGGCAGTTTGATAGCTTTCCACAAAGTGAAACATCTAGTTTTAACACAGAATCCCAAAGTGGTACTTCTTGGTATTTACCCAAATGACTTGGAACTGATGTCCATACAAAGATCTACACACAAATGTTTACTGAGGTTTTATTCGTAACTGCCAATACTTGGAAGCAATCATGGTGTTCTTCAATACAATATGTCCCTTACACAGGTGAGTGAATAAACTGTAATGCATCCACACAATGAAATACCATTTGGGGTTGGGGATTCAAAAAGACACAAGCAGATAAGCATACCGCAAAGTGAGAGAATTTGAACTGCAAAGGCCAAACCCACCGAATGCACAACACCAATAACAAAGTAAAGACTGTCAAGCCTGCCTGGCCATGCAGCCTACGACCTTAGCTATTCAGGAGGCTGAGGCAGGAGGTTGCAAGTTCAAGGTCAGCCTGGGCAACTTAGCAAGGCCCTATCTTGAAATGAATTAAAAAAAGGGCAGGGGCTGGTAGAGAAATTGCCTAGCATGCACAAACTCTGCGTACAAAGCCACAGAGACAAGGAAAAAAAAAAATCTGTGGTTGCCAGAGGTTGAGGGGAGAGAAGGATAAACAGGCAGAACAGAGAAAGAAGATCTTGAGGGCGAGGACTTTATTCTGTGTGTGCTATAAGGATTGACAGATGTTACTGCACATCTGTCAGTCCCAAAGAACGCCCAACACATGCAGTGAATCTTATTTATACTATGGACTTCAGTTAACAATAATGCACTGCCATAGGTTAATCAGCTGTCATAAGATCCACACTAAGGCAACATAATAACTGAGGAAGGGTAAGGCGCAAGACAAGGGGCACATGGGAAGTCTGCCATCTGCTCCGCTGTCTGCAAACCTAAACTGCTCTGGAAAACAATCTACTAGGTGTTGTTTTGTTTTGTTTTGAAGCCGTGGACAGTTGGACAGGGTGGCCATACCTATAATCCCAGGACGTGGGAGGATGAGGCAAGAGGGTAGCAAGTTCAAGGCCAATCTCAGCAACTTAGTGTGACTCCATTTAATAACAAAAAATTAAAAAAGGCTGGGGATATAGCTCAGTGGTAAAATGCCCCTGGGTTCAATTCTCAGAACAAACAAACCAAAAAAGACAAAAGAAGAAAAACAAGGAACAAAGAGAGCACGCCATGGGCCTCAACACTGAAGTGACCTCAGTCTCCTGCCTCTATTAACCAGCTGCCTGCGGCAACTCAACAAAACTGAACCCTTTTTGACCACACCCACCCACTGACTTCTTTCCTTCTGCTTACACCTGACTCTGCCGGGGCTCTTGCCTCCTCCAGGTCTCTGAAAGCCACAACCCCTTTCCTTCCTTTCTCCTCTCTATTTGAGTAATCCTTCTTCATTCCCCAAAATGCTCCTTAGACCCTGAACCCCCTCTCCCTGGCTTCCATCTTCTGGGCCCTTTCTAATAGGTCTACTCCCTTGACTTCCAGACGGTCTGCAGGGTCCTTCCTGCACTCTGACCTCTAGCTCCTGCTGCTCATAACCAGGTCTCCATAGTTCCCAATCCCAGGGGTGCTTAGTACATGCCTCAGCCACCCCTGCAGCAGTCAGCACTGCTGGCCACTCTTCCCTCCTGTCCTAAATGCATGTTCTCCTAGGACTCCACATTCTAAGCCAAGGTCTGCTGACAGCCACCCAGATTTCTGCCCAAGGGCCTCCCTCCCCCATGTACAATGCACTGCTGCACCCCACAAGAACGCACCACTCCTCGGGCGTCCCCTCCTAGCCCTGACACACACCTAGGCGCTCTGTGCCAGGAGACTCCAGCCCTGCTCCGACTCAGCTCCCAAATGGAACCAAACCCAAGCCGAGCAAGCTTCCTCTCCAGACTCTGGAACTGAGATCAATGCGTGTGATCAGGTAACCACACAGCCAAGATCACGTGAGGGAGGAACAGCGCTGCCTGCAGAGGCAAGAATAAGCTCAAGAAGGATGCTAACTACCATGGTACTGACAACCCAGATTCTGGTTCAGTTTCTCACCTTTACTTTCTGTGAGCTACCATCATCCCCCTTATTGACTTTTTTCCCTTAAATTTTGATTTACTAAGTGGGTTCAGTGGAGTTGAAATCAAATGACCCCAAAATGGTATTCTATGTACTAAGAAAAAAAACGTGCCAATTAAAATATGTCATGTCATCAACATGTACCTGATTTCAGAAGTATTAAGAAGTAAAAGCCGTCTACACCTAGTGCTCCGAGGGCCTGTTCTGCACTGCAGGACCAGGCCAAGCAGCTCGCACTCCCGGGTCAGCCCACGGGAGATCCACAGCTCAGTAACCAGTCTACTGCTATTTAACTTGTCACGTTTTTTTTTTTTTTTTTTAATATTTTTTAGTTGTAGATGGACACATGCCTTTATTTTATTTGTTTGTCTTTATGGGGTGCTGAGGACGGAACCCAAGGCCTCACACGCGCCACAACCCCAGCCTCACTTGTCAAGTTTTAAATTTTACCTTCCCAGCAAGATTATAAGCTTGTCAAGACTTCCTCCACAGAGCCTTTATAGATTAATAAACACTACAAATACTCATTTAATTTAGAAGATATATTTATTCAAAAGGTGATATCTGGTTTCCCACTAAGCTGAAGAAAGGGAAGACGCCAAATAATCACTTAAGACATGAAGAAAAGCTCACTATGATTTTTGTTTATTCAATAAGGGAAAGGACTCTTGTAGACCCAAAGAGAGTGAAGAACACGCACATGTAGGTCCCAGGGAGTGAGTCCCAACCCTTAGTTCAGTGAGGATTTATAGGTTTTGTGAAACGGATGTGACTCCCATTTTTGAGAAACCAGCTTCTACCTCAAGGCCTGTCCAGAGGGAGGGGGTGTGACCCTTGTCCTTGGAGAAACCCACAGAGCGCTCCCAGGCACATACCCACCCTGCTGAGTTGTTTAACAGGAGAGATCTGCTGGTCAGCTGTTCCTGACTCAGTCAGGCCAGGTGAGGACCCATAGCAACCCCCTAGCAATCACCAATCAGCGAGAGAGAGGGAAAATATCTGAAATGCCAGGTGACCCTCCAAGTAGTTTAGGTAACTGATAACATGATTAGGCCTCCCAGCAGTTTAGCGCACACACTCTTGCAACTCCTCACACACTCTTGCAACTCCTCGTGGCCTAAACCAATCAGTTCAAATGTATGCACCACTTGAACTAACCAATCACCCTTACCCGACTTGTTCCCGCCAGTGAGTGTGCTAATCAATGTTAAGAGTTGTTTGATTTTCCCCGTAGTGTGAAATGATTGCTGTGTGATGTTGTGACGCATAGAGCATCCCCCCAAACCTATAAATCCTCACTGAACTAAGGGTTGGGACTCACTCTCTGGGACCGCTGCTTTGGAAATGGTTGAGAGTCAGGCTCGAGCTTGCAATAAAGACTCTTGTGTGGAAAAAAAAAGACTCTTGTGTGATTGCATTGGATTTGGCTCCTGGAGGTCTATTGGGGTCCCACGAATCTGGCATTACAGTGCTCAATCCACTGGCCACCAGGGAACAAAAGTAAGGCCACAAGGAATCCACAGCCCTCCCAGACTTGCCAAAATGAAAAGGACTCACAAAACCAAAGACATGGAGCCTCTGACCCTCTCTGATGCTGCTGGCCGCAGCACTGGCAGGCACCCTGCTGAGGGTGGCTCACAGATGACACATGACCTACAAGATAAGTGATGTTCACCAAGACACACAACAACAAATGCCCTTGAAAAACAGAATGGACTGTGGCATGATCACACAGTGGACCAGGGTGGCACATCGGGATGTATCTCAGAGATGACGCTGAGTCAAAGAAGCACAAAGAAAGGACAGGATGTATGCAACCTTACCTAGGAACAACAGGAAAGCTCATTTATGGAAAATAAGGTCAGAGGAGGAGTCACCCCAGGAAGAAGAACACTGAAAGAGACTCCTAAGAATGTTCTTCATCTGATGTGAGCACTGAGCCATCTACATATGGGTGTAAAAAACTTTTAAGCTAAATTTAGCCCTAGTTCCCACCCAGATTCCTGTACTGGCCCAGGGCACCCACTCCCCATTTGCCCTCTCTGGAGAATGACCTTGGGGACCCATGCCTGAAGAGAGGACAACTCTGGGACTCTCTCAGTGGGAATGGGCCAAAGCTAGACCCATGGCCAGGAAGACTCTGCTACCTGCCCCTCACCTGTTCCAATTTCACAGGCAGGAGGACCACTGTAAGATGATTAAGGTATGTGGATCTGACAGGGTCAAGTTTTTAAAAGGAGGGAACTGTTTTGCACAGTTAAAAAGCAAAATGTGCAGGTGCGGTGGTGCATGCCTGACTGCGGAGGCTGAGGCAGGAGGATCCCAACCAAGTTCAAAGTCAGCCTCAGCAAAAGCGAGGTGCTAAGCAACTCAGTGAGACCCTGTCTCTAAATAAAATACAAAATAGGGCTGAGAATGTGGCTCAGTGCCCCCAAGTTCAATTCCTGGTAGGAGGGCGGGGACCAAAATCTCACCTTGCCTTGAGATTCTGATCAACAGATAAGTAAAGATGTGTTACTTGGTGAAAAAACTCCAAGCCTGTGTCAGGACAAGCCAGGCACTCATGACCACAGAAGCCACAAGGTCCATGCATACAGGGGCAACATGGGAGGTGCTACTAGCTCCAAAAACAAGTATGCAATCTTTCCACCGACAACTCTGTCCTGGAGTTCTCTCAAGTCCCCGCCTGTAGAACCCTGTTCTGGTATGAAACTGTCAGTAGTTCACAAGCCCCTTCCAACTCAATTATGCCTGAGAAGTACCTATTTCCAGCACCTAGCTCTACAGCTACTTCCACCAATCACCACCACACACCTCAAATGTTAAAGGTGCCAGCACACTTCTCGCCCACCTGGGCCCAGGTCCACTTCCACTGCCCTCAGAAACCACCCTGGCTTACAACTTTTGGGGCAGTTCTTACTAGGACTTGAAAACCGGTCCGGGGTTAAAAGCCAACCCCGCTGGAAGGGAGACAAGCTATCCCCGAGGGGGGAAAGACCACTCTGTACACTGCGGCCCATTAAACTTGGCCAACTTTACCAGCACCGCAAGCACAGGGCCCACACGACTGGGTCCGACGCAGGGGCGGAGCAGCGGGGCTGGGCTACCCGACGCCAGCGGCTCGGGACTCCCAGGACTCGCTGGCCATCATGCACGCGGACATTACGGGCTGGGTGGACACCGCCGGCCGGAGGACGCGGCGGGTCAGAGTGGTCATCTGCGCCGCAGGGTGGTGGGGAGTGCCGGGGGCTGGGAGGCGGGCCAGGGTGAATGCGGGGGGGGGGGGGGGGGGGACGGGACACAGAGGGTCCACAGGGAGTCAGGGTGGACGCTGGGGCTCAGGTGGACCATCAGGACTCAGGGTGGACGCGGCGGTGCGGGGAGACGACGGGGGGGGGGGGCAGGGTGGACCACGGGGGCTCAGGGTAGACGCGGCGGTGCGGAGGAACAGTGGAGTCAGAGGGGACCACGGGGTCTCAGGGTGGACCACGGGGTCTCAGGGGGACCACAGGGGCTCAGGGTGGACCCCCGGGGCTCAGAGTGGACCACGGGGGCTCAGGTGAACGACGGGGGCTCAGGGTGGACCACGGGGTCTCAGGGTGGACCACGGGGTCTCAGGGTGGACCCCCGAGACTCAGGGTGGACCACGGGGGCTCAGGGTGGACCATGGGGGCTCAGGGGGACGACGGGGGCTCAGGGTGGACCATGGGGGCTCAGGGGGACGACGGGGGCTCAGGGTGGACCACGGGGGCTCAGGGTGGACCATGGGGGCTCAGGGTGGACCATGGGGGCTCAGGGTGGACGACGAGGGCTCAGGGAGATGCGGCGGGGCGGGGGACACGGGCACCGCAGCGGCGCCCCCTCGCGCCCGGGCAGGCCCAGCCCGGCGCTGCCCTCACCTTCCTGCTCGCGCCGCCGAGCGACACCTTGGGCCTCGTTTTGAAGTCCCCTTCGAAGCTGAACATCTTCGCCGCCTATCCCATCTGCGCGGCCCGGGGGGCGCGGGCGGCCTCGGGCGGGTCCGGCGCTCCGGGCGGTGTCTGCGCTCCGCACCCAGCCGACGGGCGCGCGGGCGGCGAAGGGGCGGGCGGCCCCCGGGCTCCTGCCTGGTCCACGCCCGCCGCCGGGCCGAGCGAGGGGCGCCGCCGCGCCGCTGATCCCGCGCCTGCACCGCCGCTGCCGCCGGGAAGGAAGATGGCGGCCGCCGCGCTGCCGTGCGCGGCCCCGCCAACGCGCGCGGCCCCGCCATCGACGGCGCGGCGCTCCTCCCGGCGGCCTCCGCGAGCGCGCCTCCGCCATCGACGGCGCGGCGCTCCTCCCGGCGGCCCCCGCTTGCGTGCGCGGCCCCGCGAGGCGCGTCGGTCCTGAGCGCGCGCGGGCGGCCCGGGACGGTGGGGAGCGGCGATGGCGGAAGAACCTGGGGCCCAGCGGCGTTGCGCCACCGCCATGGCGGTGCTGCGGCGTGCGGGTGCTACCGAGGCTGACGCGTGGGTCAGTTCCAAAGCCGCCGCCCCGCCGTCAGGTCCCCGAGGGTGGTGGCCAGGCACACTGCGGGCAGACGCGGGGGCGAGTGGGCGGCCGAGCACCGACGGCCCGTTGCAGCCAGCACCAGAGTCACCTTCTGCGGCGGTGACTTCGGTTAACCTAGCGACCACAGCCAAAGATGTCGAATGAAAAATTCCAGAAGTCGATGATTAAACCCTGCCCCGTCCGAGTAGCCGGCGGGAGCTCTCCGTGCTGTGCGGGGCCGGGAGTCCTGCCCTGTCCAGTGTCCCCCGCGGTGTCCCCCGGGGCCACCTCTCACGCTGTCTTCAGGTCCTCCTCGCCTTACTCACAGTAGCCCCGGAAGGACGGCGACGCTGGTGGCCCAGAGGGCCAGGGCGAGGGGGGTGCCCCTTCAGCGGGAAGCTGTGCACGTGGGGCCAGCACTACCCACTGTGTCGGTGTCCCTTTTTTTTTTAATTTGTTTTTAGTTGTAGATGGACACAGTATCTTGATTTATTTTTATGTGGTGCCTCACTCGTGCTGGGCAGGTGCTCTACCACAGCTCTCAGTTGTCCTTTGAGTGTCTTGGGACATGTCCCCCTCAGATGGGAGGGGGGGACCACTAGATGTGTACCTTTACAGTTCCTTGTATATCAATTATACCTCAATAAAACTGCTTTGAAAAAGGACCAAGCCAGAAGTAGTGGCACACTCCGATAATCCCAGCAGCTAGGGAGGCTGAGACAGGAGGGTCACAAGTTCAAAGCCAGCCTCAGCAAAAGTGAGGCGCTGAGCAATTGAGTGAGACCCTGTCTCTAAGTAAAATACAAAATAGGCCTGGGGATGTGGCTCAGTGGTCAAGTGCCCCTGAGTTCAATCCCCAGTTACCTGCCCCTACCAAAAAAAGACCCAGAACTATAAGTGCACACCATGCCAATGTTAATGCCCTGGTTTGGAGTTGGGCTCTGTTTACTCGAGGTATACCATGGGAGGAAACTGGAAGAATGGCACAAAAGGCATCTCTGTAGTGTTTTGTGGCTTCCTGGGAATCTGTATCTCAAACTAAGAAATTTTAAATACAACCTAATAATAATAAAAGTCAAATGAACGGCAAATGTATGTGTGTGCGCACGTGTGAGTGTCAGGATATTAAACTCTTTGTCAATTTGAGGGGCTGTGGGATGACCAGATGGCCGGTAAAGTATGATTCTGGGTGTGTCTGTGACAGTGCTTCTGGAAGAGACTGAATCTGACTGAACGAAGAAGACCCACCCTCACTATGTGAGTGGTTCTATCTGACCCATCGTGGGCCTGAACCAAAGAGATGCAGGGAAGGCAGCTCTCTGCTCCACGGCTGGGACACCCTGTCCTTGCACACTGGGGCTCCTGGTTCTTGTTCCAGACTTCAGGGCTTCAACAGCAGCCTCTGGCTTCACTCTGGTTCTGCTGGGTCTCTTGATGGCAGATGGCAGGCAGTGAGACCTCACAGTCCCCAGAATGGCACGAACCGATTCCTGGTGATGAACCGTTTGCGCCCGCGCTGTTGGTTCTATCCTCTGGAAAACTAATTCAAATATATCTACCTGTGCATATATGGAGGAGATTGCACGCGCGTGCGCACACACTTTCTATACTTCTTGCAGCTCAGGTTTCCCGATGCTTACACGTCTTGTCGCTCCAGTGGGAAGTGTTTGCTCCTCTTATTTCTGCTTCCTTTCTTCTCTTGCTGTGCTCCAAGTGAATCTAATATAAAATGAGCAGTGTATTTTAAGCTATTGCCTATGGAAGTTTGTGAGACCTTCCCGATTTATCTGAGGATCCTCTCTGAAAACCAGAGACTGTTATAGATGTTCTTCACCAAATTGCAGGAGAGAAAAGGAAAGAGCTGCGTGTGCCAGGAGGCTCTTGTCCATTCCCTTCCATCCTTAGTTCTCCCGCCATTCAGACTGTTGGTAAAAATTGGTTATATTTTTATTTTAAGGATATACTTATGTTTTGATTTATACACACACACACACACACACACACACACCAGGGATTGGACCCAGGCCCTTAGCCACAGCCACAACCTTTTTATTTTTCATTTTGAGACAGGGTCTCACTAGGTTGCTTAAAGCCTCACTAAGTTGCTGAGGCTGGCTTTGAATGCACCATCCTCCTGCCTCAGCCTCTGGAGCTGCTGGGATTACAGGTGTGTGCCACCATGCCAGCCATGTTTTATGTTTTATTTTTTTCTGTAGTGGTACTGAACCCAGGGGCACTATGTCACTGTGCTGCATTCCGAGCCCTTTTTATTTTGAGACAGGGTCTTACTGGGTGGTCCAGGCTGGTCTTGAACCTACAATCCTCCTGCCTGAGCCTCCAGAATAACTGGGATTATTATTTAGGGGAGTAATAAATGTTAATTATAAAAACACCAACATAAGCAAGGAGTGATGTGTCCTGTCTGCCTTGCCTCCTCCTTATCCTACTTGAGATGATGGATGTTTCTATCAGGCACTTGTTATCTCTACCTCTGTCACCTACCTGTCCTCTGCTATGACAACTCACCAGGCCTTGTGTGCTTGAACAACACACCTTTGTTATCTCACAGTCTGGAGGTCAGGAGTCTCCCTGAGCTCAAGCCAGGGTGTCTCAGGGCCACCTCCCTCAGGAGGCTGCAGGGGAGAGCCTGTCCTCTGTGGTTTCCGGCTCCCACAGGGCCCGCAACCTGTGGCTCACTGTCTCTCCCACCACAGCTCTGTCTCCTCAGCCCTGGCCGCCTCCCTCCCTCCTGTAGCACCCTGTCCCTCTGGGCCAACCTGGCAATCTAGGATAATCTCCCTGTCAAAACCCTTAATTAAAGCCAGGCATGTGATGCACACCAGTAATCCCAGTGACTCAGAAGGCTGAGGCAGAAGGATCACAAATTCAAAGCCAGCCTCAGCAAGTTAGCAAGGCCCTAAGCAATTTAGTGAGACCCTGTCTCAAAATAAAAAGGGCTGCAGATGTGGCTCAGAGGTTAAGCAAACTCTGGTTTGCTTAACAAAAAACCATTAATTTGGATGTGGAATTCTTTATGGGGCTATTATTTTGCTTAGAGTTTCCTACTTTTAAATGAGAACACATTCCCTCCCTTTCCCCAAACACTTTCGTCTTATGTACCAATGTATAACCATAAGTTTTCTTTTAGGAGAAATGGGCTGCATTGGTCAGTGGCAGCTCAGAGCCCTATCAGAGCATGTGATACATGCTAGTGCCTTGATTTCTCCCAACATCCCCCTGTTGTTTGACATGTATATCAAGGGGCTTTTCTCCTGTTATGATTTCTGCTGCAAGAACACTCTTGCAGGTAGGTGTGAGTTATTTCTGCAGGATGAGACCTCTAAAGTGGCACGGCCTGTCCAGCATGTGGCAAGGTGCTCACCATCCCAGATCAACAGGGAAAGGCAATCAAAGCCACATGAGGTGACCTCACACCTGCAAGGAGGGCTGTCATCAGAAGGACAAGAGGCGAACACTGGTGGGGTGTGGAGGAAGGGGCCTTGCACTGCCACTGGAGAAAACAGATGAGGGCCCCTCAAAAAATCAAAAACAGCTCCCATGTGATCCAGCAACCCACCCCAGGTCATATGCCCAAAGGAACAATCAGCACCTCAGAGGTGTCGGCCCTCCCGTGTTCTGTGCAGCATCAGGCACGACATGGAAAGGAACTGTCTGTCAGCAGGTGGACGGGAGAGGAAGCTGCCATGTGCATGCACAGGAGGATGCAGGCAGCCTCAGGAAGGGGGAGTCCTTTCACTCAGCACTGGAGGAGCAGGAAGACACCCGGCTGGTGGAGTGCCAGGAAGGCACAGGCCGCTGGGTCTTACCTGCGCATGAATCTGAGCTGTTGTGCTCACAGCAGCACAGGACGGGTTCCCAGGGGCGGGGACGGGTTCCCAGGGGCGGGGGCGGGGCGGGGACAGGGCAGGACGGAGCACTGCTGGTCCCTGGGAACAGAGCTTCCGTGATGCACGCATGACACACAGCAAGACGTCTCCTGTTCACACAGCGTGTTGTTTCTTTCAGAATTGCAGATTGAGTGGGTCATAAGTGTTGCCACCACAAAAGTGAAGAGATAAACATGCATCAGCCTAACTGCCAGCTCATGCACCTTTAAATATAGATCATTGCAGTTTTTTAAAAATTATACAGTTCCCACTCAATAAATGGCGTGGCAGAGCTGGAGGGTGTGCAGGCTTCACCTGTGGCAGTTAGGGTTACTACCCACAGACTGCATACCTGCTTCTCCTTTGGGCACCATCCTGGACCCACTAGTGAGCAGTGTGGGTTTGGAAATGGGTCCCCAGGGAACATTCACCAAGTTAAGGCCACGGATGATGTGCACCCACGGCTGTGAACTCACTCCCTGCAGGGAGTCCTTGGCCATCCCAGGTCCTGTCTGGCTACCATGTCCACTAGAGCTTGTCAGAAGGGACACAATGAGATTAGCCATCACACTACAATTCTTCAGTGATAAGATCCAAAAAGACATAACTGAATACAACTATAAGGAAATAATCAGAAAACTGTCGTTGCAACAGTGGGGATGGAGTTGCCAGAGGGCACAGGAGCCTCCGAGCAGCAGGCAGTCACAGACACATCCTCTAAGGGGCTGGCCTTCCCAGGACAGTCCCTCTGATGTCACTTCCTAAAATGCAGACCTAGTTTAGTATAATTTGTGTATGACAATTGTAATGATAATAAAATTATTTTAGAAAAAGGTGTTTCTTTAGTAAAAGGCCAACAGTAAGATGCTCTGAATTTGAATAGCATCTACGTCCATTACCAGGGAAAGTTAAAACCCACACACAAAAAAATGAGGTCATATGAACAAGATTAAAGCCCCAGAGAATTAGAAGGTGAAAGGCAAACAGAAAAGGAGAGCGATGGACAGTCCAGCAGCAGTCGTTGGAGACATAAATGCCCACTTGGAGAATGGAGAGACGTGGGGCGTTGGTGGTGCACACCTGTGATCTCAGCAACTCAGGAGGCTGAGGCAGGAGGCCAACAGGTGTGAGGCCAACACCGACAGAACCTGCACCCAACATCAGCAGGGCACCTTCTTCTTACGTGCACGTGGACATTCCCCAGGACAGACCCCATGCTGGGTCACAAGGCAAGACTGGGCGTGGGGGAGACATATACCCACCGTGGGAGGAAACTAGAAATCTGGGAAACTCACACCTGTGTGGACAACGTCACCCCCCCAGCAGCTGTGGGTCCTGGAAGTCAGGAGGGAGCCAGAAACACCCTGAGATGAGTGAGAATTGGGACAGCCACAACAACCTCTGTAGGGACTCAGCCACCAGCAACCTCTGTAGGGACTCAATGGTGTCAGAGGAGAGAGACTTCGGGAGTGGTGGCGCATGCTTGTAATCCCAGCGACTCGGGAAGCCAAGGCAGAGGACTCTAAGCTCAAGACCAACCTCAGGAACTTAGCCAGACCCTGTTTCAAAACAAATCATTTTTAAAAGCTGGAGATGTGGCTCAGTGGTTAAATCCTCCTGGGTTCAATTCCCGGTGCCAAAAAAATAAAAAGGTGAGGAGAATGAGGACCATGGAGTTTTGGCTAAATGCTGAGTTATGTCTGATACACAGTGACCTGTCTGCCATGATTTCACGATTTTGTTGTAGAGATGGCCTTGTTATTCTTCAGTAAAACCTTATTTGTTTTGTCAATTGCACATTAAGCAATATTTACAAATGTCCAACTTTCAAAGGAAAATAAGGCTTGAGGTGTTTTCTGGTAATAAAACATTGTTCAGAGGCAGGGGACTTGGGTCCCAGCCCCTCTCTGCCTCTCCTGACTGCGTGACCTTGTGTAAGTCACCTGACTTCAGCGACTTCTCCACAGAGTAGACTAAATTGCACACCTGCTGAGGGCGTAGGCCTGGCCCAGACATGCTCTGAAGGTCTGCAGTTTGGGGTACAGACCCCGGACAGGCTGGTGGGTGTAGCCATCTCCCTGGCAGGGAGTGTGCACTCAGAGGGAGCATTGCCAAGGGAGGGCCAACGGAATGACCAAGTTCTGACACTCTGCTGTTAACGCGCACCCATGCTGTTTCTGTGCCCCATCATCGTCTCACTTTTAATCATTTTAAAAGGTTAGGCAATTAAGAGTGTGTTTGGCAACCGTACCAAGCAGCCGGGGTGCTCCGCACTGCCTTGGCCGGTTCTGAGCCGCAGGATGGTCAAGCTCGGCCCATGCACCAGGCTTCAGGGCTGCTGTGTTTTGGAAAGATACGTGGACACCTCTGCTCAAAGCCCCTGAGAGTGCTTGAGGGCTGGTGCACAGGGAGGGGGGCACCCATGCCCTGTCGGGGCCATACAGCCTGCTGTGCAGACTCCCTTCCCCCTGCAGCAGCCCAGCAACTACACAGGGTCATCCACCTCTTACCATGCGGGGACTGAGGCTCAGAGACAGAAGAAGGCCAGGGGCTTCCCAGCTGTGTAGCAGAAGAGCCAGGACTCAAATTCAGTCTCCAAAGTCTGGAATTTCCCCAAGACACATTGCTGCCCGACCTACATGCAGCCAGGGTTTAACTTCTAGCACCTCGATGAGGCTTTGCCTCAAAGACACCCATAAAACTTTTTCTTGTTTACTCTTGGGGGGGGAATGCTGTAAAACACGCTGATGTCGTAAAGACAGCATTGCAGGGAGCACTCCACTTAAGTACCTTCTGATAGTTAGACATCAGGGCCACAGATGCTGCCAGAGAATGAGGACGTTTTATTTAAAATTACACTGGCGCAAGACCATCAAAGCATCCTTAACAATTTCATTAAATTGAGATACAGAATAGTTAGGGTAGTAAATCTCTTCCATACACGGAGTTCATCTGAGAGCCAGGGCAGAGGCAGTGAGCCTGATATAACCACAGGCTGCAGAAGTTCAGGCCCGGCTGAGGTCCTGCTAAGGGCTCGTGTGTGACCAGGCCATGGCAGGAGTGGACACTCTGCTGTTAACTGAAGTCCACGGTCGAGGCCCCCGTGCCCTTGCGGGTGGAAACAGGCATGATGCACACGTGTGGATGGAGAGAGCCGGACCTGGCGGTTCTTTCCATACAGGTTTCTGTGACTCAGATGTGGTGAGTCCAATGGGCAGGCTGCAGCTGCTACTGGAAAGAGCTCGCGACTCGTGGCTTCTGGGGCAGGGTGGGCACGCAGAAAGCACCAGGTGGTCTGCGGGCAGAGGGAGGGGGCCCAGAAGCTTCTTCACTGAGGCTTCTGGGAAGGAAGGGGCAAGCAGGGTGAACAGACCTGCATTGCCCAGTCTTGGGGCTGCCCTAGTGGCCTCCCTGCCCTGGAGTAACGAGGCTGGGTGGCCAGTGTTCACTGGTAGGAACTAGCCAGCCTGGGAGAGACGCCCTCCAGGATCAGCACGGCCCAGTTATCAGAGCCTCAGACACAGCAAATAAAAGACACAGTTAACACAGCATCAGGGGCTTGGAGTCAAACCTCTGGCCCCAGCTGCAAGGGAACAAGGTGCCCCCTGAGACCTGTCCCTCATTCATAGCCCAGAGCCGGTGAAACCTGTTTTAGACAGTTCATCAAAAAGTCCAGTGTAGTGTTGGGCATAATGTCGGGACTCAAGTATCAGCTGTGGGAATCCGGAGTCGTTTAGAAGGTCCAGACACGCGGCTCTCCCCTCTAGACGGGGCCTGCTGCTCTCTCCTGGGGGTTCCCCTCAGCACATCGTGAAGCCTCTGCTGCTTCCCGCCTGCTCCTTCTCTTGGTCTCCTCGTCGGGGACAAGGACATTGAGGGCCTTTGTCTACAAGTTGCACACAGTAGTCCTGCCATGGCCCCTCGGCTGAAGCTTGTCCCACAGTTTCCAGAATCACCTGGGTGCCAGGAGGTTGAGAAGTGGGAGGCGAGGTGGAGGCTGGGAGACCCTCTGCAGAGAGCCATGGCCTGCCCGCCCTCCCTGCACCCCTGCTGAGCTGGGAGTCCGGGACCTCAGCAGGGTGAGGTGCTCTCCTGCAAAGACTCCCTCCGCTGGCCTGCCTGCCCTGCCTGGCCCCCAGTGTGGACGGCGGATTAACGGGTGAAGCTAAATCCTGCCTAATGGAGCAAATGCCCTAGAAACTTCTCAGCTTATGATGAGGGATGCTACCAGGGTTCCTGCTGCCGAGTGCCAGTACCAACCCATCGGAAAGTGAGGGAAGGGATTGATCTTTCAAAATCTGTGATGAAATATTTCAGACGCACAAAATGACTAAAAGGATAAAATATCAAGTTCCCACGCACCCATTCCCCAACTTAAAGATCAAACACTCTCTTCTCTGAATGCACCTGACTCCCTTCTCTGGAGAGGTGGCCCAGACCCGCTCTGCTCAGCATTCCCAGATGGGAACCAGTAAGGCTTCCACCTGGACTTAAATGATCTCTTTACCAACTTGGCTTTGATTTCAGGACCCAAATGAGAACAGTCATTTACACTTGTAGAGAACTTCAGGGCTCACAGAATACTTCCACTTACATTTTCTCATTTAACCCCAAGAACAACCTGTGAATAGTCAAAATAAGTGACAGAGCAGTCCTGAAGGGGTCCCGCCCTGACCCTTCTCCAGGTGATCTCCTTCGGTTCTGACTGGTTCTCTCATCTCCCAGCCACGCTTTCCTTAGGGGCCGAATCAACCTCAGTAACCTCACCTGTGGACCACCGCGCTTTTCTTTTTCCCTAGTAAGAACGATTTGTAGCCATGTAGAAGACTCATCATCGCCACCTAAACATGACCCCAGGATCTGTCCAGCCCCTCAGCTTCCAGCACCTTGCCGGCACTGAGAAGTGGAGCCTGCTCCCCGCTTAAGCCTGCCTCTGTGGCCAGGACTGCGTGAGTCACTTCCAAGAACTCCACACCTGCCATCGAGCCTCCTCCTTCTCCCCTGGGGCACCCGGAAGTGAGGGAGCCCAGCTACCACAGAGATGGTGACAGCATGCAGGTGACCAGCGTTCTGAAAAGTCCAGCTCCTGGCCTAGTGGGCTCCAGCCAGCCCCACTGCCACCAAACTGCAGACTCCTGGGCAGAGGAATGCGGCTCTGTGCCACGACGTCCCGGGTTACTCTTAGCGCAGAAGCACGAGCTAACAGGACTGTACCTCTCTGTGTAGCCAGCAGGTGCAGGAGGCAGAGGCCAGGGGAAAGTGTGACTTAGCAGCCCACAGGGGCCAGTAGGGTTCTCTGGGCTCTTGCCTGATCCCCAACTCTGGTTCTCACAGGCTTGCAAACGGCAGAGCAGCTGGAGGTTCAGCACACACACCCGAGAGGGAGAAGGCGATGGCTCTCAGCACCCTTCCAGGAGGGTCTTGGCAGAACCGCCCCCACTGAACCAGCTGGTCAGCCAGGGAATACCAGTGCTGACCTGCTGGGACCGAACCAAGTGAGAAACTGGGGGACCCTCGAAAGGGGGATGGGCTGGAGCCCTCCCAACCCCCCAGCTGCATGGTGGGAGGACACAGAGTTGGGACACACAACTGCCACACTAGGCCACACTTAGAGGAAAACCCTCACATACCCTTGGCATTGACTTCAGTCATTTTATTTTTTTATTTAAATAAATTTGTTTTTTGGTACCAGGGATCGAACTCAGAGGCACTCGACCACTGAGCCACATCCCCAGCCCTATTTTGTATTTTATTAGACACAAGGTCACACTGAGTTGCTTAGGGCCTCACTTTTACTGAGGCTGACTTTAAACTTTCGATCCTCCTGTCTCAGCCTCCCAAACTGCTGGGATTACAGGCGTGCACCACTGTGCCTGGCTTAACTCCAGTTATTTTAAGTGCAATTTTACTGAAACATAAAACTCCTTATAAACTTCTGATGCTTAAAAGTCTCATGCAACTATGAAAATAAAATAATTTACAAATTAAAAAAAAACAAACTATGGAAGCCCTACAATTCAGGTCAATGATGTTGCCATGACGTGCCGTGTGGTGTGGCTGACACGAGGTCTGGCCCCCCCCCGTGAGCAGTTCCGCCCGCCACCGCAGCCGCTCTGAGTGCAGAGCCTTTGGTGTTGCTTTGCCTTTGCCTTCCGTCCAGTCTTTCCCTTAATTTTCTTTCTTTCTCCTTTTGTCACCGGGATTGAGCTCCTTCCTCGGCCTCCTGCTGCTCTGAGCTGCCTTCCTTTTGTCACAGTGGCCACTTCAAGGGCGAGCCCAGATGGCCTGGCGCACAGGGCCACCGCAAGTTGCTCGTGCAGTTAGCTCTTGACACCTGGATCTTCAACCTGTGACTGCAGGATGATCACGGGACGATGTGGGAATTTGAGGTCCCCAGTGCCTGGGCCCCCCCACTTGACACAGGCATATTGCTGTGCTTTGGACCTGGAATGTCCCTAAGTCTCAGTGCAGCAAGCCTTGGTCTCCATTGCAGCCAGGTTCAGAGGTGGGGCTGGGGAGGTGACTGTGACCCCCTCCTGGATTAATCCACGGACAGCTACGCAGGCTCCCGGAGGGATGGGAACCGTAGGCAGGTGGGACATGGTTGGAGGAAATGGGTCCCCGGGGATGTGTGGTCTGGATAAGAGGTGTGCCTCCCAAACCCCTGGTAATGCAGAACTATTCAGAGGTGGATGACAAGATCACGAGAGCTGTCACCTGGTCAGTGCATCCTGGCGAACCGGACGGACTGAGTGGTGACGTAGGTGGGAAGCGTGTGGTGGGGGAGGTGGGCCTCTGGGGGCTGCCCTGCAGGGCCTGTCTCCCCTCTTCGTCTGCTTCCTAACCTCCCCATGAGTGGACAGCTTCCCTCCCCTGGGCCCCTCCGCCATGATGTCCTGCCTCACCGGGGCCCAAAGCCATGGAGCTGGCCACCTGTAGACTGAGACCTCTGAGACCACAAGCTCCAAATGAGCTCCTCCCCCTCTAGGTTTTAGGTGTGGGGAGTGACCGATCAGTATTCTGGACACTGTGGTCAGCACTGTGGCCAGCTGGAGGGCCTCACTGCTGATTCACGTGGCACGCTGTCCACCAAAGCCCTCTGGGACCGTGGCATCTTCTGGCTCTGCACTGCTCAGCACAGGAGTCACCAGACGCGGGCCACAAGCACCTGTGTCTGTAGCAATCATGGAAATGAATTTTTTACTTTATTCACATTTGATTTTAAAGAGTCATAGGTCTCATGGTTATCATATTGGACAGCACAATTAATCTAGGCTATATGTTCTTTTTTCACATTTTTTTTTTTTTGCCTGAAGCCAATCACTGCCTCGTTTCTATGGGCCTTATTTCCTTCGACACTTTTACCCGAGCTCTGCGAGCCTCGATTCTCTGTAAAATGCTTTCCAATGTGTTTAAAGCCTTTGTCTCATTCCGTGTGTGCTGCGGCAACAAAATACCTGAGGCCAGGTGGTGCATAAAGAGCAGACGTTCATTTCTCGCAGTTCTGGATGTGGGAAGTCCAGTCGGTACTGGCATCTGGTGCCAGCTCACACGAGGAAGGCAGAGGGCAGACCACGGGCCCTCCCGCCCGTGAGGGCCGACTGCGGAGCTGGCCTCCCGAGGGCCACCGCCAGTCCCTTGCTGCCCTTCTCTGGTCTCTGCTGCTGATGGCTCTGCCTAGGGCCGCAGCACCCTCGCGGAGTCTGAAGCTCCTGCTGTCCCTCTGGGGTCCTCTCCCGCCTCACAGGCCTTCGGAGACCCTTTGTCCTCTTCCTGGTTTCTGTCTTTCTGGCTGCAGCCTTCCATCGTGAGCTGACTGGGGCCCCAGAACTCTCTGGGACGCTGTGGGTGGTGGGGCAGTGGCTGGCCGAGGTGGCCTTTCTGTGGAGTTATTTGGTGGCCCTTGTGACCGTTCATCAGAAACCCACAGGCAGTGCCTGCACCTGGTTCCCCCCGAGCTCAGTGCCCCAGGGAGGCTTCCTGCTCCGGGGCTCCTGCCTGGGGTGGGGCCGGCGTTGCTTTCCGGGCCCTCTCCATCCAGCCGATCCTGCGCCCAGCTCCGGCCTCCTGCTACAGCCGCCCCAACAGGGGTCTTTCTAGTGGGTGAATAATAAAACCCGGACCCCTCAGGGGAGTGGGAAAGGTGGTCGCCGAGCTGTGGGGTTGGGAAGGGGGGTCTGTAGTCTTCACCTGGCTTTTCAGGTAGTGACCGTGGCCACCTGCCTGGCTGCTGCCCTCTGGGGTGCTCTGCAGCACCCTTGATCCCATCCCCGGGGGCCTGTGCAGGGGTCCCCAGGGTCTCCCACCCACTCTGTGCTCTTACAAATGCGTAAGCAGGGAAGTTCACTGTGTGTGTCTCACCACGATTGAAGGTAGAAACAATGTGGGTTAATCATGTGCAGGGAGTTTTACGAACAATGAAGGAGAGACCCACAGAGCAGGGAGGGTCGCTGGGTCCCCGTCACCCCAGCCGACGGCTCAGGACCCACACTGCCCCTCTGGCTTGGGTCGTCCACCTCCTCCCAGCCCCAGAGTCAGAGCTGTCTCCCAGGGAACCTCACGGCCACCCCTGCTCCTGGGACTAGGCCCCTCCCTCCTCCTCCCCCTCTCTGAAGTATCTTATTTATGCATTTATTTCCTCCTCCTCCTTCTTCAACCATGGATTGAACCCAGGAGCCCTCTACCACTGAGCCCTCTACCACTGAGCCCTCTACCACTGAGCCCTCTACCACTGAGCACTCTACCACTGAGCCCTCTACCACTCAGCCCTCTACCATAGCCCTCTACCACTGAGCCCTCTACCACTGAGCCCTCTACCACTGAGCCCTCTACCACTGAGCCCTCTACCACTGAGCCCTCTACCACTGAGCACTCTACCACTGAGCCCTCTACCACTGAGCCCTCTACCACTGAGCCCTCTACCACTGAGCACTCTACCACTGAGCCCTCTACCACTGAGCACTCTACCACTGAGCACTCTACCACTGAGCCCTCTACCACTGAGCCCTCTACCACTGAGCACTCTACCACTGAGCCCTCTACCACTGAGCCCTCTACCACTGAGCCCTCTACCACTGAGCCCTCTACCACTGAGCACTCTACCACTGAGCCCTCTACCACTGAGCACTCTACCACTGAGCCTTCTACCACTGAGCCCTCTACCACTGAGCCCTCTACCACTGAGCCCTCTACCACTGAGCACTCTACCACTGAGCCCTCTACCACTGAGCACTCTACCACTGAGCCCTCTACCACTGAGCCCTCTACCACTGAGCTCCCTACCACTGAGCCCTCTACCACTGAGCCCTCTACCACTGAGCACTCTACCACTGAGCCCACTACCACTGAGCACTCTACTACTGAGCTCCCTACCACTGAGCACTCTACCACTGAGCTCTCTACCACTGAGCACTCTACCACTGAGCCCTCTACCACTGAGCACTCTACTACTGAGCACTCTACCACTGAACCCTCTACCACTGAACTCTCTACCACTGAGCACTCTACCACTGAGCACTCTACTACTGAGCACTCTACTACTGAGCACTCTACTACTGAGCTCCCTACCACTGAGCACTCTACTACTGAGCCCTCTACCACTGAGCACTCTACTACTGAGCCCTCTACCACTGAGCACTCTACTACTGAGCTCTCTACCACTGAGCACTCTACCACTGAGCCCTCTACCACTGAGCACTCTACTACTGAGCTCTCTACCACTGAGCACTCTACCACTGAGCACTCTACTACTGAGCACTCTACCACTGAGCCCTCTACTACTGAGCACTCTATTGAGTACTCTACTACTGTGGAGCTACATTCTCAGTTCTTTTTTTTTTTTTTCTGTTTTGAGATAGAACCTTGCTAAATTGTCCAGGTGGCCTTGAACTTGTAACCCTCCTGCCTCAGCCTCCTGAGTCACTGGGATTACAGTTGTGACCCCAACACTGGGCCTACTTATTTATTTTATTGACATGTAGTGACAGTGCCTGTTTATGGGCTGTTCCCTTTCTGTTTCCTTCTACCCTCCCAGCCTGGGTGGGCTGTGGCGAGGCTGAGGCATTCTGAGCCTGACCAACTGGCCCTAGATCCTTTTAGACTACTGCTAGGAAGAAAGGGTCATTTCAAAGTGGAACAAGGTGAAACTCTAACCCATCGCTTCCGAGAGTGCTCCGAGGACCTGAGAGGGCGGCTGGAACAGAAGCCTTGGTGCAGAGCAGACGCCTCACGAGAGGCACGAGGACTTGGACGGCAAACAGCCCAGTCCCTCCTTCCGACTGGAGAAATATTTGTAGATCCCTGAAACTCAATCAACAAACACGTAGTGGTAGCCTACTGCAGCTAAAGACTGGGGTAATTACTGGGAACAGGTGCACATGTGCAAAAGATAAAAAGAGACACATTTTTAATGTAGCTACTCATTTTTTAAGTATTGTGGAAGGATCAGCGGATTCTGAAGGAAGAAGAAATACCCGAGCTGTCCTTGCCAAGGCGCGAGTCCTCCTGAGCTTTTGATAATGTCACTGACCCTAAAAAGAAATTCATTTTCAGAAATTATTTTTAAAAGCCACGAGCTTTTCCAGGAGTCTCAAAGCATAAATCACACCTTCACAAAACCCATAAAACAACTCTGCCTGTGAGATGAAATGAAATCCAGACAGGGCCACCGCCGTCCCCGGGCCCGACAGAGGCCACCGTCAGCCAGGATTCTCTGCTCCCAGAGAAGAAATCACTAAAGCAGGACAAGGGCCAGAAAGTGCGGCGCTCACAGCGGGCTAACACCTCTGCCCCGAGCTTCTGCTTCCCTGTGGTCTGGCCATCGCCGCGCCAGTGTCCTCTCCGTCCTCACCTTGGTGCAGCGGGCACGTTGTCCAGACCTGCCACAGGACAGCTCCATAGGCTTTGTCACGAGGCAGCCCATGTCGGAGGGTTGTCACCTCAGCCTGGTCAAGAGCAGCTCCGCCTGTGGGGGTCCTGCAGCAGGACACCTGTGCACCGGCAGGGCCCACGCAGGCCCGAGAAGCCGGAGCCTTCGGAGGAGGTCCGAGTCTTGGACCCGCGTGGGGGACGGTTCTCAGGATGGGGTAGACGTGGCCACTCTGGCTCACGGGTGAGAACCACATGGAGCGACGGGAAGATACCGAGTTCGTCCTGAAGGTCTATAGAAGACACAGTGTCGACTGTTAGGGTCCCAAGGCAGAGGGTGTCCCGTCTCTGCTGCCACAAGGTCCGGTCACTTTGACTGAGGGTGGGTTCCGACGTGTGGGGCCTCAGTCCCCTCTCGCTCTTCTGGGGAGTCTCAGGCGATGATGGAAGGAGCTGCTGAGGCGCCTAGGGTGCCCTGGCCGCCCTGCTGGGGAGAGGTGACCCAGCAGGAAGCAGCAGGGCACAAGCGTCCCTGCCCTCCCTGGGCTCTCGGTTCCCAGAGCAGTGAGTCACCGGGTCCCCACTACCAGGGACCCTGCGAAACCTTCTCCATCTGTTGAACTTGCTCCGCGGGGCCCCGACGCCTGCCAGAGCTCAGGCCAGCTCCCTCGGGAGGCTGCAGGGACAGCCTGTCCTCTGGGTGTCCGGCTCCGCAGGCCCGCAGCCCTGGCTCCCGGTCTCCTCCCTGCAAGCCCCTCTCTCCCTCCTCTGCTCTGCCTCCTCAAGCCCAGCCTCCCCCTGCCTCCTGGGGAATCCAGGAGAGTCTCCCACCGAGGTCCTTATCACCAACACGCAGGGGTCAGGGGGCACATCACAGTGTGGACATTCTTGGGGCCACTAGGCTGCGACCCCAAGTGTCTACTTGACTTGAAGTACTTGGAGACTGTCATAGTGAAAAAGGAGGAGGGGTGGGGGAGGCAGAACTGAGCGTCACCGGAGCAGAGTGCAGCCAGGGACCCACCAAGGACGCGTCAGTGCGGACTCTGAGCCCAGACAGGAGGCAGTAACAGTTCCACCCACAACACTCTGCAGGTTTCATACAAGTGTCCACCAAAAATATCCCCAGGGTCTTTGGGACCCAGAATGGAACCATTCGGCTCAGGTCACTGAGCAAGGCAGTTCTGAGCACCTACTGTGTGCTGTCCAGGAGCAAGGCAGTTCTGAGCACCTACTGTGTGCTGTCCAGGAGCAAGGCAGTTCTGAGCACCTACTGTGTGCTGTCCAGGAGCAAGGCAGTTCTGAGCACTTACTGTGTGCTGTCCAGGAGCAAGGCAGTTCTGAGCACCTGCTGTGTGCTGTCCAGGAGCAAGGCAGTTCTGAGCACCTACTGTGTGCTGTCCGGGAGCACACCATGTTGTGGAAAGTGCATGAAGCAGTCAGGCTGACACCTGCTGGTCTGGGATCAGGTCAGAGGGCATGGGGGGTGTGGGCACCGCTGAGAGGGAGCACTGGCACAGGAGGGAGGAGTGCGGGGCCTGGCCCACGTGAAGGGGGCAGGAGGCCGGCTGGACACGCGCACAGGGACAGGGGACAGACATTCCCGCAGCCTCCTGGTCCAGACCATGGTCAGAGGGCTGGCTTACAGTCGGGTGGACACTCACACGGTGTGAGGGACACGCGTGTGCCCGCGTGCACAGGTAGGCATGATTCCTACACGCATGTGCACACGCCACAGGGTGCTGGGTGGAAGGAAAGAAAACCCACGTGTGCTTGGGAGAAAGGACCCCAAACACTGTCATCCACGGGGAGTTTCGGGGCTGGGCGGGGGCGCAGTGGCAGAGCGCTGGCCAGGCACGGGTGAGGCCCTGGGTTCGATTCTCGGCACCACATACAAATAAATGAATAAAATAAAGGTTCAGCAACAAATTAAATATATATTTTTTTTAAAATGGAGTTAGAGAGCCAGCAGCCGGTAACCTCCTCGAGTTTAAACAATCCTGATAACACCCCCTCAGGTGGCAAAGCCAAGACACATTCAGGGAGCACACGGTACAGACCTCCACATCCCTTAGCCCGCGACCCGCCTGGCTTCATGAAAGAAGGTTCGGATGGTGAGAAAACATGAAAGAGACCAGACTCTCATCACCTCTAAAAATTCTGGGGAAAATCCCACCCAATGAAGGTTAAGGGGGGCAGCATCCCAAGGTCAGGGGCAACGAATGGGTCTTCGGGGCAGTGGCCAGACAGGCCTCTGCACGGACAAGCCCTGGACCTGGAGAAGGGTGGGGAAGGCTCTGACACGCCCCAAGCCACAACCCAAGTTAGAGGGTGGACAGCATGCCCTGAGGATCCTGGGGAGAGAAGCCCAAAGAGGGACAGAGGGAGCCCGAGACGGGCCAGGTGGGCTGGGGGCAGACATGTGCCTGTGAGTGGAGCACGGCAGGCAAGACTGTGACGCGCCCCAGGAGGGCTGAGGCGGAGGCCAGCCAGGCGGAGGCCAGCCAGGCGGAGGCCAGCCAGGCGGAGGCTGCTGAGATCAGCCTGCCTTGAGGGCAGCTGCGTCTCATCTGGCATCTGATGGGTGCTCGGTGAACGTGTGGTGGCAGGGAGATGGCACAACGCCAGTGTCCATGCCGGGTGTCTGGTGTGTGTCAAGGGAGAGCAAAAGGAGGTTGTGGGAGGCCGTCCTCACACTGATTTGGGTTACCTCCCTGGCTGGGTGAGAGGCGCTTAGGCACAGCTGCGTCACAGCATTCCCCGCCCTTCTCCTTCCTGGGGAGTGTCACCCACCCCTCCGTCCCTAGATGGCACAGCTCCCACCCGCCCACCAGGTGAGCTTCTTTCCTGGTTCTGGATGCTGCTGCCCACAGCTGTGGGCCCCAAGATCCCCAGAGCATGGAAAGCCCCGGCCTCTGAAGGCCTCTTCCCGTCCTGGTCACCCTGTGGGCTCAGACCTTAGCTTGGGCTCCTGTGCAGAGAGGGCAGCTCCCCTTCTCCTCCGTGCTAACCTCTCCCTCTGCCCTTGACCTGCAGCATCCTGTGGCCTCAGACTGCGTCCTGGGTGGCTGCTGCCCGCTGTCCTTGCCGTCCCAAGTACCCCCGTGTCCCAGCATGCAAGTCTGATGGTGGCTCTGCTTCAGAGAGAGACTGGCACGTTCTCAGCATGAATCCCCGGCCCTGGCCACCCCTGGTCAGGCCCCTGCCTTGTGGTTCTCAGGACCCTGCCCTCCCTCCCCCAGGGCCAGGGCCAGGAGCCGAGTGCTGGGGCCGCTGTGCCACCAGGACCTGCCTTCTCTGACCCGCAGCAGCGGCCTGCAGATCTTTCTCCAGACCCCATCTTTACCTCCAGACAAACTGAGGCCAGTCCTCGCCTCTCCCGCTAGCCTGCAGGCCCGGGTCAGAACTGAGGCACCCCAGTGACTGCCACCTGGAACAGCCACACAGTGCAAGGGACGTTTAAAAACATGCTTTAAAGTAAACGATCATCGGCAGGCAGGTGAGGGGAGGCCAGGGGCTTCCCGAGGCTGGACACGGTGGTGTGTGTGGCGCGAGGACCTGTCTCCCATCCGCCCACCAGTGTGGTCCAGAACTCGGGATGCAGTCGCTCTCGGTCCCCGTCTGGAACAAGATGACCAAACGACCCTGATTCAGTGGGGCTTGGGGCGTACCCACGCAGCCTCCTCTGTGTGAAATCAGTCGAGGTTTAATGAACAAAGACCTGCGTGGTTGCCAAAGCCGTGAATTAGTTTGTGCACTACCTGCGGGATCACAAAAGTACAGCAGTTACAATTAACGGCTTCAATTTTCAATGCAAAGGCCTCCGTGTCCAAGTGCTCGGCAGTCCATCCTGCCGTCCTTATCTCTCTTTAATGATGATGGATGGGCCTGGAAGGATGTCAGCTGCACCCCGTCTCACAGGCGCTGCCCCCAGGTCCCCACTCCTCCTGGCCGTCGGCGGTGAGAGGCAACATGGTTTTGATGAAATCCAAATTTATTAGGGTTATTAAAAGTCATTAATTATTTGGCACCATCTAGATTTCATTTGCTTCATCCTTAATGAAAATTGACAGCTTTATATTTTTAGGTGTAAAAAGTGGGATTTAGCTTTAAATGCTTCCTGTCCTATCTGCAAGGCCACGGCCTCCCCACCTGTCCCTCGTGCCTGTCCCGACCTGCTCCCCGAGTATTGATCTGTGCAACTTTCCCTCCCAAACCCACCGTCCAGGTCTTCTCTGCACTCCTAGCCCAGGAACAGCCTCCCGGGCTCCGAGGGCATGCACCCCCGTGCCCACTGCAGCACAGGGCTGGGCTGAAAGCCTCCTCCTCTGAGAAGGAACTTGGCCTCGGTCTCACGTCCCCTCCTGCTGGTGGTAAGACAGTCCTCCTCACGAGAGAGTGGGGCCACTGTATGCTGGGCGCCTGGACAAGCCGCCTGTCCTCTGCTCCAAGGCTCAGCGGGGCAGGCAAGGGTGTGAGTGTCCTCAGGGGCCCTGACTGCAGGAACGCCCCCCCCCCCAGGGGCATCAGGCCGGGAGCCTCCCTCCTGGGGGGCAGGGTGCGAGCTGGGTCCTGACATCTGGCTTCCTCTAAAACTGGAAAGTGGCCACAGTGGTGGTCAGCTCCCAGGGCCCTGTCACCAGCTGAGTGGGGCCATTCTTCACCCAGCTCATCACTGCCCTTAGAACACCCCTAGCACGGAGCGATCGGCAGCACGCCTGTGCCCGGCAGGCCTTGGTTTGAAAAGGACTATGAACACGGGAAGCGCAGGGAGGATGCCTTGCAGGACTTCCACTCTAGTCGGAAGTCGGCTCGGGGAGGGAGGCAGCTGCGAAGGAAGCCTAAGTCTTTTCTTTTTGATTTCACTTGCTCCTTTTAGTTCTGCGTGACAGTAGACTGTACTTTGACATACCATACATACATGGAGTAAGACCCCCACTTTGTGGCTGTGCTCCGTGCGGAGTTTCACTGGTGGTGTATTCACGTGCGAGCACAGGAAAGTGGTGTCTGACACGGTTCCCTGTCTTTCCCACCCCCCTCCCACTCCCTCCCGGCCAATCGCATGAACCTTCACTCCTCCCTTGCCCCCTCTTGTGAGATAGCTTCTGCATATGCAGAGAACATTTGGCCTTTGTTTTGGGGATTGGCTTATTTCACTTAACATGATGGTCTCCAGTTCCATCCATTTGCTGTCAAATGCCATAATTCTTCTTTATAGCTGAGTAATATTCCATTGTGTATATATACCACGTTTTCTTTATCCATTCATTTGTTGCAGGGCACCTAAGCTGGTTCCATAGCTTAGCTATTGTGAATTGAGCTGCTATGCATATTGGTGTGACTCTGTCACTACAATATGCTGATTTTAAGTCCATTAGGTATATGCATGGAGTGGAATGACTGGGTCAGATGGTGGCTCCATTCCACGTTTTCTCAGGAATCTCCATATTGCTTTCCATGGTGGTTGCACCAATTTGCAGTCCCATCAGCAATGTACCAGTGTACCTTTTCCCCCACATCCTTCCTCATCAACATTTATTGTTGCTTGTATTCTTGATGATTGCCATTCTGACTGGAGTGAGATGGAATCTCAGTGTTGTTTTAATTTGCATTTCTCTAATTGCTAGAGATGTTGAACATTTTTTCCCATATATTTGTTGATTATATTTCTTCTGTGAAATGTCTGTTCAGTTCCTTTGCCCATTTATTGATTGGGTTATTTGTTTTTTTTGGTGTTAAGTTTTTTGAGTTCTTTATATATCCTGGAGATTAATGCTCTGAGGTGCATGTGGTAAAGATTTTCTCCCATTCTGTAGGCTCTCTCTTAAAATTCTTGATTGTTTGCTTTGCTGTGAAGAAGCTTTTTAGTTTGATTCCATCCCATTTATTGATTCTGGATTTTACTTCTTGCATTTGAGGAGTCTTGTTGAGGAAGTTGGTTCCTAAGCCACATGATGGAGTTTTGAGCCTATTTTCTTCTAGTAGGTGCAGGGTCTCTGGTGTAGCGCCTTGGTCCTTGAGCCACTTTGGGTTTTGTGCAGGGTGAGGGTTAGGGGTCTAATTTCTTTTCATTACATGTGGATAGGAAACCTAAATCTTGAAAAAGAAAACTCCATAATTATTCATTTTCTTACTTTAGAAATTGTAGATCCACCTACCAAAACTCAAATTCAGACAAGACAATCTTTTGTCATTATCACCCCCCAATAGACAGATAGGTAGGTAGATAAGTAGGTATAGGTAGGTAGGTAGGTTAGATAGATAGACAGGGAGGGAAGGGGGAATGTAGATGTAACTAGGTAAGTGGGTAGGTGGGGAGGTGGATAGGTGGGGAGGTAGGTGAGTAGGTGGGTAGGTAGGTGGGTAGGTGGGTAGGTAGGTGAGATAGGTAGGTGAGGTGGGTAGGTGGGTAGGTGAGTAGGTGGATAGGTAGGTGAGGTAGGTAGGTGGGTAGGTGGATAGGTGGGTAGGTAGGTGGGTAAGTAGGTATGTAGGTAGGTAGGTGGGTAGGTGGGTAGGTAGGTAGGAAGGTGAGTAGGTGGGTAGGTAGGTGAGTAGGTAGGTGGGTAGGTGGATAGGTGGGTTAGGTAGGTGGGTAGGTGTGTAGGTGGGTAGGCGGATAGGTAGGTAGGTAGGTGGGTAGGAGGGTGGGTAGGTGGATAGGTGGGTAGTTAGGTGGGTAAGTAGATATGTAGGTAGGTAGGTGGGTAGGTGGGTACTACTGTCCCTCTGCTCTGCCTGCCCGAGAGGCAGCAGACCACAGGGTGCCCCTGCTAGTGTCCCAGCCTTTGCTCACACACACAGAAATTTTGGGGAGGGGTATCAATCCATCCATAATAAATCACAGTCATCTGGGGATGTCGGTCACACAGGACGGTGGAGGCAGGTGAGGCTGAATCTGGCTGACGCCCTGTGCCTCTGTGCAGGGCGGCTTGCGGGTCTCCATGTCCTGGGAGCTGCCTGCTCTTCCAAAGGGATTGCAAGCCACCGGGGATGGGACCCCCGACCTACCATAAAGCTGGCCAAGAGGGGACTCCGGGAGAACTTCCTCACCACAGCTCTCTGGCAAGCCTCATCCCTTCACTCACCCTATTTTTGGCATTTGGGATTGAACCTAGAGGCACTCTACCACTGAGCTGCACCCCCAGCTCCTTTAATTTTGAGACAGGACCTTGATAAGTTGTTGAAGGTGGCCTCTGACTGGCGATCCTCCTGCCTCGGCCTCCTGGGTCTCTGGAATACAGGTATGCACCCCCACACCTGGGTTACTCCTAACCATTTTTAAAAAGTTCTAGTGACCAGATAGGCACGGTGGCACACACCTGTGACCTAGGCCAGCCTGGGCAATTTAGCAAGGCCCTGTCTCGAATTTAGAATAAAAGTGCCGGGAGGTGGCTCAGCGGTGGAGCTTGCCGAGCATGTTGACGTTTCTGGGTTCAATCCCCAGCACCATAAAAGGAAGAGGGTATAGCAAACCAATGACCCAGGCCACAAACTGGGCTTCTTAAAACTGATGCAGTGTTGTATACTCCCAGCTGTTCTTCTAAAAGTGCTCAGGTTTCCAGAACTGAGCAGGTAGAACCAACACGTTCTGCGTCCTCGCCTAGATCCCTCAACATGTGCTTCCCGTCTCTGTGTGGGTGAGTGTGTGTGCGTAGATGTGAGGATACCTGTGGGTGTGTGCAAGTGGGGGGTGGAAGTGAATGTGGCGTATACAGATAGGTGTGGGTGGGTGTGCAGGTGTAAACGTGGGTGTGGGTGTGTATATGTAGGTGTGTGTGCATATGTGGGTGTATACAGGTAGGTGTGGGTGGATGTACAGGTGTAAGTGTGGGTGTGTGCATGTAGTGTATACAGGTAGGTGTGGGTGGGTGTGCAGGTGTAAGCATGAGTGTGGGTGTGTATATGTAGGTGTATGTGCATATGTGGGTGTATACAGGTAGGTGTGGGTGGGTGTGCAGGTGTAAGCGTGTGTGTGGGTGTGTATATGTAGGTGTGTGTGCATGTGGTGTATACAGGTAGGTGTGGTACAGATTTGAGTATCTGTGTACTTATGTGTATGGTAAGGGAATGTGAGTATGTGTATATATTTCTAGGGCTGTTTGCATGTGTGCATGTATGTGTGTATATATGTGTGTGCATCTCTGCACGTGTACATGCATGTATACATAGGTGCATGTATGCTTGCATATGTGGATGCATGCATGCACATGCATGTAGGAGTACATGTGTGTTCACACATGTATAGACACATGTGTGTTGGTGCGTGTATGCCTGCATGTGCGTATGCATGTTTGCAGGTATATGGTGTACATGCACGTTTGCATGTGTGTGCACACATGTGTATCTTTGTATGCATGCATGCATGCGCCTGCATGTAATGTGTTCACATGTGTGTGCACACACGCATGTATGAGTGTATGTGTTTGCATATGTGTACATGTGTATATGTTTGCATGTATGTGGCATGCAGGTATGTATGTTTTCATGTGTGCACACGTGGGTTTGCACATGTGCACATGTGCATGTATGAGTGTATGTGTGTGCACATGTGTGTGGATATGTATGTACATGTGTGCATGTATATGGTGGAGCCCTTACCCAGAACACGCAGAGCTGGGGTTTAACCCCCAGTATCACAAAAAACGGGCACTTCCGAAACATCATACCCTACACCACCCGTGTTCATGTCCCCCACGTGCCCTGGATGAGGTACTTCAAGCTGAAGTGTCAGACGCGGTCCCGTGCGGTCGGGCCAGGTCTCCACCTGCTCTCCCTGACGTGGTGCTGCTAAGGCCACTGCGGGGGAGATTCACACGGAGTGTTGGTGCCTGGCTGTGTGAGGATCGGCAGCTCTCCACGGGGCCAGCCCCGTCCCTCTTCACGTGGCCTGCCTGGACCCCTCCGGTCCAGCAGGGAGGCTGCTCCAGGTCAGCTGCGGCAAGCACAGGGAAGCAGCCCACAGGAAAACCCCATTGTGAGGGTTTTCAGTGACCCAAACACACACACACAGAGCTTTCCAGATCTTTCTGGCTGGGCCCCGCTCTGTGGCATCCCCTTGGTGCGGGGAGCAGCCATTTCTGCCCTCGCAAGCCAGGCATGGCTTTGACGGGCCAAAGCAGCCTTCCTTTGGAGTTGGGAGCAGCATTCTCCCCGGGGACGGCTGAAGCCGCGGCGTGGGCCTTGGCGAGTTAGCCAGGGCTGAGGAGGGTCTGTTGGTGTCTGGGCTCATCTCGGTTCTCCTAAGCCCCCGGTTCACCATCACAGAGCAACTGACTGGAAAGGACTGGACAGGTAAACTCCGAGTGCTGACTCACCTGGCTGCAGACAGTACCCTCCTCCCCAGGGGCCTGGTGGGTGCCAGCCCAGGGGCAGGAGCCCAAGTTCGGCCCCTCAACAGCCCCAGCCTGGGTTCCTGTGGAGCCGAGGTCACTCGGGAGGCCTGGGCCCTGGGCTGCTTCAGGAGGACGGGTGGTTCACAGTCCCGAAAGGTGGCATCGGGGCACCGCGGCTGCCCCTCCAGGGAAGAGTGGAGCGTGGGCACAGGAGGGCCCCAGGCTGAGAGCAGAACTGCCCGGGCAGCAGGCCGTCCTCACCAGTCCAGCCCCAGAGGCGAACAGAGGTGGAGACCAGGCCTCGGCTGGGAGTGAGCACTTACCACAGACCGTGTGAGCTCAGGAGGGGAGGCCGGCGGGAAGACACGGGAGCTCGGCTGCCGCGCAGGACGGAGGAGGAGTGCAGGGCTCCGTGTCTCAGCCATAAATGTCGTGATGAACCGGGCACCTCTCAACTTAGCTCTGCGTGACGCCACGGTGATCAGGACATGGGGTGAAGTGTCTGGCTCCAGGGCAGCGCCCGCTCCCCTGCCTGACGGTGGGCAGGGCCGGGGAGCTGGCGCAGGCTCTGCCAGGCTCCGAGGACACAGGAAGTTTAGGAGCAGCGGACACCGTGGGAGGACTCGGCTTCATCTGTCATCCCCACAGGGAGAGGCCACTGGAAGAGTCTTAGCACTCTGAAGGTCAAGATTAAGGACCAGGTAATTTATTACCACTGATTTAGAGATCAACACTGTGCCAATTAATCAATTACTCAGCGTGAAGAATTGACAATTAATTGACATTTCAGTTCCAATCTGGCAAAGCTTCTCGATTTCCATAGTGAATAATATGAGCTCTCCAAATTGAAAGGTTACACAGGTTTCTTCCAAGCTCAAAGTGAAAGGGAATTAAAAAGGATTCAGCCATAAACGGAAAGAATATGCACGTGAGTTTACCCACAAGCAACCCCTGGGGGAGGAGCACCTTGTCCTCCGCACCTGGGGCATTTCCAGGCTCCCTGCACTAAACGGTCACGGTCACGCTGGGCCCTGGGAAAACCAGGCCCCTGTCTTGGTGGCTCACGAGTGCTTGTGGGTCCATTCTCTAGGAAAAGTGGACTCTCCACAGGCGCTGGAGGGCTGGGAAAGCTTGTCACAGCCGACAGCTGTGGGGCTGCACTCCCGCGGCCGGCAGAGCTGTCAGCTGGATTTGCAGACAGGTCGTTCTAAACGGGGCTCACAGGCCACTGTTCACCCCCTTTTTCTTCATGGGGGGACTCTGTGGGTTGAACTCAGGGGTGTTCTACCACTGAGCCACATTCCCAGCATTTTCCTATTTTTGAGACAGGGTCTTGCGAAGTTGCTTAGGACCATGCTAAGTTGCTAAGGCTGGCCTCAAACTTGCAATCCTCCTGCCTCAGCCTCCCAAGCCACTAGGATTAGAGGCATGGCCACCAGGCCTGGATGTTCACCCCTCTTCTGAACAGCTGCTTAGGCACCAGGCCCCCGGGCGGCGGGCGGCCCAGGGACGCCCTGGCCAGGCAGGCGCAGAGCACACTCCAGACTGCGGCGCCCACCCACTGCCCTGCTCAGAGCTCGCCTGGCAAGGCCCTGACTTCTGTGTCCCCACCTTCCTCGCGGCCCCGGATTCCTGGCCTCTTCCCACTGAAGCCTGGACTTGCTTCTGCTCTTGGCCAGAAGGAAGAGAGGCAGGAGGAGGGCCGAGGCCGGCGGGGCCGGGGCTGGCAGCGAGGCTTTCCAGGGACCTTGCAAAGAGCAGGTCTGGAGCCTCCGCGCAGCCTCCAAGAGCCAGCGGCTCCACTGCTGGCCAAAGTGGAGACTCATGCACAGCAGCGAACCCCAGAAGGCGTCCTGAGCGCACTGAGGGACCCACTCCTGGCCCCATGGCTTTCGCCAGGCTGCGGGAGTCCTGGCGGGTCCTGCAGCCAACTCCCCCAGACTCGCTGTCCCGAGGCCTGTCATTTCCCTGGGTAGCGCAGAAGGGGCCCAGTTCCTGGGCCAGGCAGAGAGCAAGGCTGCGTGCCGCAGGGAAGCTGCCTGGAGCAGGGAGGGGGGCTTCTGAGTCTCTCCATTCTCAGCTCTGGCTCCCCTAAGAGCCCCAGGAAGCAGAGCAGGGCTTGGGCCTCCCTTCTCGATACAACCAGGACTGAAAGTGCAGCCAAGGTGGGAGCAGAGCAGAGCCAAGAAGAGCCACCCAGAGATCAGCGTCGTCGCCCTGGGGCATCAGCACAGGGCGGCGAGGACAAGAGGGGGTGAGGAGGAGGTGAGGAGGCCTGAGAGAAGAGGAATCCAGATGGAGGCTGGCTGGGGCCAGGGTGGACGGGTCCGTGCTCTGTGCTCACCAAGGTTATAGCAAAAACACTGAGCGCTCCCTGATGACATCTGCACCCACAAGGAATGCAACGGCGCCAAGTAACAGAAAGTCTGGGACCCTTTGTCTCAATTTAGGGGAGGTTCCAAGGTGGTGGTCCGTGGCAAGTGCAGCAGCTCAAACTGGCTGCCAAGGATCCGACCCTTTCAGCTCCCTGACAGTCTCCCCAGCTGAGGGCTTCCATCCTGTTCAGCTGATGGCTGTAGGGGATGGGCCACCTTCCCAGAAGTAACAGCTGCTTCGGCTCCAGGCATGGAGAAGAGTGAAGGGAAAGAAGCAAAGGGAGGAAAGAGGGCCTGCTGTGTCAGGCCAATGGAAGTTTCCAGAATCACAGCCTTACTTCCGCTCTCATCTCATTGGTCCGGACCGTGTCACATGACTTTCACCACAGCAGCAGGGGAGCCACCAGAGCTGGTTAGTCGACAGCATCCCCTGCCTGTGTCGGGAAGGGCCTAGCCCAGGAGCAGTACTCTCCTGTAACCCAGACCCCGTGGTTCGGAGGAAGACGGGGAGAGCAGAGGGACGGACAGGCGAGGTGTGAGTCCCAGGCGCCGGGCCTGGAGAGCATGCGACACAGACCCCAGCTTCTGCACCCCTCCTCTCAGTCAGCACCACTGTCCTGCAGAGGTGAGCGTCCCTTCCAGCTCCGTCTCCCAGCCAAGCAGGAAGGCCGTGCGGTGCCCGCTCCCGCTGCACCGGCCACCAGAGAGGTGGGGAGCCAGGCGTTGGCATCCGGAGCCCAGTACCGTGGGGAGCTCGGGCCGCGGCGAGGCAGCGCGTCCAACCCTGCTGCAGAAGGTCCACAGGGAGGGGATGATGGGGACGAGGCCCTGATGCGCAGGGATAATATAGTTAATGTATGACTCCTTTTATTATTTCACCATCTTTCATTAATTGCTGGCAGCCGGCCGGCAGGAGCGGGCGCTCTGAAAGGGCTTTTAGTTAAATGTCTGAAGCGGAACGACCACTTACAACCTGGGAACAGGGTTGAACTGGGGTTCACTCGACTCCAGTAAATCTTGTCCGGAGGGGCACAGGGAGGGAGACGGGCTCCATTCTGGACAAGGCTTGGACACCCCAGAACTGCTCAGAGCCAACGGCGTCAATCGGGAAGCACGGAAATATTATCTTATTTTTAAAAAAGGCCTCTCTACCTTTCGTCCCTACACACCCTGTGTGACCTTGAGCAAGTGACTTGCACTCTCTGAGCCTCAGCATGGTCCTCGGCTGCACCTCTCTGGGCAGAGATGTTCCTGACCCCAAGCTAATCACACAGCGGTGGACAGAGGGCAGTGGACACATGACGAGGGTGGGAGGCACGCGAGGCCTTGAGCCAAAAGAAGACCCAGAATTGTGCCGGGGACAGCCCCACCCCCACCCCCGTGGTGCTCCCACTGGAGGCCTCTTTAGCTGCCCCGCAGCCCCTGGACCACAGGTCCTCAGGAGCCGGCAGCCCAGGTGTGGTGCCCTGCCTTGCAAGGGTTTGGTTCCAGGGGCCTGCTCCTCCTGGGCATGCAGGGAGGCCCCCAAGGCTGCCAGGCCAGACTCGCCCCCGGGACTCGGGGAGGTGCCCCAGAGGCAGGCAGGGGTCACAGCCTGGGCTGGGGCGGGGGTGAGGACAGGGCTGGGGAGTGGGTGAGGACAGGGCTGGGGAGGGGTGAGGACAGGGCTGGGGAGGGTAAGGACAGGGCTGGGGAGGGGGTGAGGACAGGGCTGGGGAGGGTGGGACAGGGCTGGGAGGGGTGAGGACAGGGCTGGGGAGGGGGGACAGGGCTGGGAGGGGTGAGGACAGGGCTGGGGAGGGGTGAGGACAGGGCTGGGGAGTGGGTGGGGACAGGGCTGGGGAGGACAGGGCTGGGGGGGGGTGGGGACAGGGCTGGGGAGGGGTGAGGACAGGGCTGGGGAGGGGTGAGGACAGGGCTGGGGAGGGGTGGGGACAGGGCTGGGGAGGACAGGGCTGGGAGGGGTGAGGACAGGGCTGGGGAGGGGTGGGGACAGGGCTGGGGAGGGGGGGGGACAGGGCTGGGGAGGGGGGAGGACAGGGCTGGGGAGGGGTGAGGACAGGGCTGGGAGGGGTGGGGACAGGGCTGGGGAGGACAGGGCTGGGGAGGGGTGGGGACAGGGCTGGGGAGGGGTGAGGACAGGGCTGGGGAGGGGTGAGGACAGGGCTGGGGAGGGGTGAGGACAGGGCTGAGGAGGGGTGGGGACAGGGCTGGGGAGGGGTGAGGACAGGGCGGGGGAGGGGTGAGGACAGGGCTGGGGAGGGGTGAGGACAGGGCTGGGAGGGGTGGGGACAGGGCTGGGGAGGACAGGGCTGGGGAGGGGTGGGGACAGGGCTGGGGAGGGTGGGGACAGGGCTGGGGAGGGGTGAGGACAGGGCTGGGGAGGGGTGGGGACAGGGCTGGGGAGGGGTGGGGACAGGGCTGGGGAGGGGGGGGGGACAGGGCTGGGGAGGACAGGGCTGGGAGGGGTGAGGACAGGGCTGGGGAGGGGTGGGGGCAGGGCTGGGGAGGGGTGGGGACAGGGCTGGGGAGGGGTGGGACAGGGCTGGGGAGTGGGTGGGGACAGGGCTGGGGAGGGGTGGGGACAGGGCTGGGGAGGACAGGGCTGTCAGGGTAAGGACAGGGCTGGGGAGGGGTGGGGACAGGGCTGGGGAGGGGTGAGGACAGGGCTGGGGAGGGGTGAGGACAGGGCTGGGAGGGGGGGGGACAGGGCTGGGGAGGGGTGGGGACAGGGCTGGGGAGGGGTGAGGACAGGGCTGGGGAGGGGTGGGGACAGGGCTGGGGAGGGGTGAGGACAGGGCTGGGGAGGGGTGGGGACAGGGCTGGGGAGGGGTGGGGACAGGGCTGGGGAGGGGTGAGGACAGGGCTGGGGAGGGGGGGGGACAGGGCTGGGGAGGGGTGAGGACAGGGCTGGGGAGGGGGGGGGACAGGGCTGGGAGGGGTGAGGACAGGGCTGGGGAGGGGTGGGGACAGGGCTGGGGAGGGGTGGGGACAGGGCTGGGGGGGGGGGAGGACAGGGCTGGGAGGGGGAGGACAGGGCTGGGAGGGGTGAGGACAGGGCTGGGGAGGGGTGAGGACAGGGCTGGGAGGGGTGAGGACAGGGCTGGGGAGGGGTGAGGACAGGGCTGGGGAGGGGTGGGAGGACAGGGCTGGGAGGGGTGGGGACAGGGCTGGGGAGGGGTGGGGACAGGGCTGGGAGGGGTGAGGACAGGGCTGGGGAGGACAGGGCTGGGAGGGGTGGGGACAGGGCTGGGGAGGGGTGGGGACAGGGCTGGGGAGGGGTGAGGACAGGGCTGGGAGTGGGTGAGGACAGGGCTGGGGAGGGGTGGGGACAGGGCTGGGGAGAGGTGGGGACAGGGCTGGGGAGGACAGGGCTGGGAGGGGTGAGGACAGGGCTGGGGAGGGGGTGAGGACAGGGCTGGGGAGGGGTGGGGACAGGGCTGGGGAGGGGGGGGGACAGGGCTGGGGAGGGGTGAGGACAGGGCTGGGGAGGGGTGAGGACAGGGCTGGGGAGGGTGGGACAGGGCTGGGGAGGGGTGGGGACAGGGCTGGGGAGGGGTGAGGACAGGGCTGGGAGGGGTGAGGACAGGGCTGGGGAGTGGGTGGGGACAGGGCTGGGGAGGACAGGGCTGGGGAGGGGTGGGGACAGGGCTGGGGAGGACAGGGCTGTCAGGGTAAGGACAGGGCTGGGGAGGGGTGAGGACAGGGCTGGGGAGGGGTGAGGACAGGGCTGGGGAGAGGTGGGGACAGGGCTGGGGAGGACAGGGCTGGGAGGGGTGAGGACAGGGCTGGAGGGGTGGTAGGCACTGCAGGCTGGATTCAGAAGGAGGCAGTGGCAGAGGATGCTCCTGGCCTGGGTTCTGCAGCCCAGCTGGGGCGTCCTGGGCACTGTCAGCACAGGTCACATCCTGGCCAAGCAAACCCGCCTCCCCCACAGCGGACTCTCCTTCAGATGTGGACTTTCTTGTTGGCCAGCCTCCTGTGCCGCCTCACCCCTGGCCTCCCATGGGTTAGGAAAAGCGGGTGCTGCAAAGTATCAGATGCACCCTGGGGGCAGCCGGGCAAGGCCGAGCTCACTTCTGCAGAGGCCACCCCACAGCCTGGCAAGCACGCGCTGGGCGGCCGCCGGCCTTTATCCCTAAGGCAGCACTGTCCCTAGCTCGGATAGCAGGAGCTCGGGGCAAGGGGCAAGGGGCAAGGGGCAAGGGGAAGGACTGCAGCTAAAGTGCTCTGCTGCGGCCTCCGTCCCAACTGAGGCTAAGTGCCACATTCTGGAAGCGCACCACTGGACCTGCTGCTTCCCACGTGGTCAGCGCCTGTCTCCATCCAGGCGCAAAAGCCCAGACCCTGAAGGGCTGACGCCAACGTGCTTTACCACAGCTACAGAAGCCTTCCCTGGTCACACGCTGTCCTCCACGTTCCTCCTTAGCCCTGCCCTTGGTAGGTCACAGCTGACCCTCTCAGCCACCATGTACCACCTCACATGTTCCCGAGATACCAACTTCTCTATCTGAGACGTCCGGGTGTGTCTGTGGACTTGGACATCACACGTCTTTGCCAAGCAGACCGTCACCTTCGTGAAGGTGGGGACTCGGCCTGTTGTGCTCCTTGCTGAATCCAGGTCCTGGCGCGGGGCTTGGTAAACACCTGCCGAGCCCAGGAGCGCCCTCCTGTCCTCTGCGCCCCTCCTGTCCTCCAGCCGATGGAGTTTAGGCTACTGGCAAGAGGGGCAGCTGGAGTTGACCCCGAGACAGACACACCATCTTGGCTGCAGGGCAGGGGGCGGAGGCACCAGAGGCACCAGCTCTGTGGGCCTTTGCCACCCTTCACTGATCTCTCTCCTTCCCTGCCCTCAGTCCACACGACAGCTGTCCACTGAAGCCACTCAGACAGCCTCACTGGCCCACCCCACGAAGCCCTGGGTTCCAATCCACGTTTCCAGAGGGAGAACCTGCTGGGCAAGGTGCCTCGGGGGTAGCCACCTGGTCAGCAGGAGGCAGGCACGGTCGTCGGTCCTCCCTGGGCCTGTGGTTTAGACACATGCCCATTCCCCTCACTGTTAGATTCTTTGTTGTAGTTCTTTTCAGATACACACGACAGCGGCATGTGTCATGGCCGATCACACCTACATGGAGTACAATTCCCGCTCTTGTGTGGTATATGATGTGGGGTTCCACTGCTCACACGAGCAGAGGAAAGTGACTTCTGGTTCATCCCCTTCTTTCCCAATTCCCCTTCCCATCCATTCCCTTCCCCTCCCTTCCCTTCCCCTTCCCTCCCTTCCCATCCCTTCCCTTCCCATCCCCTCCCTTCCCCTTCCCTCCCTTCCCCTTCCCTCCCTTCCCCTTCCCTCCCTTCCCCTCCCCTCCCTTCCCCTTCCCTCCCTTCCCATCCCCCCCTTCCCATCCCCTCCCTTCCCCTTCCCTCCCTTCCCATCCCCTCCCTTCCCCTTCCCTCCCTTCCCATCCCCTCCCTTCCCATCCCCTCCCTTCCCTTCCCATCCCTTCCCTTCCCCTCCCCTCCCTTCCCCTCCCTCCCTTCCCCTTCCCTCCCTTCCCATCCCCTCCCTTCCCCTTCCCCTCCCTTCCCCTCCCCTCCCTTCCCCTCCCTCCCTTCCCTCCCTCCCTTCCCATCCCTCCCTTCCCCTTCCCCTCCCTTCCTTCCCCTTCCCTCCCTTCCCCTCCCTCCCTCCCCTCCCTTCCCCTCCCTCCCTTCCCTTCCCTCCCTTCCCCTCCCCTCCCTTCCCTCCCTCCCTCCCTTCCCTTCCCCTTCCCTCCCTTCCCCTCCCCTCCCTTCCCCTTCCCCTCCCTTCCCTTCCCCTTCCCTCCCTTCCCATCCCCTCCCTTCCCCTTCCCCTCCCCTTCCCTTCCCCTCCCTCCTTCCCATCCCCTCCCTTCCCCTTCCCTCCCCTCCCTTCCCCTCCCCTCCCTTCCCATCCCTCCCTTCCCCTTCCCCTCCCTTCCCATCCCTCCTTCCCTCCCTCCCTTCCCCTCCCCTCCCTTCCCCTCCCTCCCTTCCCCTTCCCTCCCTTCCCCTCCCTCCCTTCCCCTTCCCTCCCTTCCCTTCCCCTCCCTCCCTTCCTTCCCCTCCCTTCCTTCCCTTCCCTCCCTTCCCCTCCCCTTCCCTCCCCTCCCTTCCCCTCCCCTCCCTTCCCCTCCCTCCCTTCCCTCCCCTCCCTTCCCCTTCCCTCCCTTCCCCTCCCTCCTTCCCTCCCCTCCCTTCCCCTCCCTCCCTTCCCTTCCCCTTCCCTCCCCTCCCCTCCCCTCCCCTCCCTTCCCCTTCCCTCCCTTCCCTCCCCTCCCTTCCCCTCCCTCCCTTCCCCTTCCCTCCCTTCCCCTCCTCCCCTCCCCTTCCTCCCTTCCCTCCCTCCCCTCCCCTTCCCTCCCTCCCTTCCCCTTCCCTCCCTTCCCATCCCTCCCTTCCCCTCCCCTCCCTTCCCCTTCCCTCCCTTCCCATCCCCTTCCCTTCCCCTCCCCTTCCCTTCCCCTTCCCTCCCTTCCCATCCCCTCCCTTCCCCTTCCCTCCCTTCCCCTCCCCTCCCTTCCCCTTCCCTCCCTTCCCATCCCCCCCCCCCCCTTCCCCTCCCTTCCCTTCCCCTTCCCTCCCTTCCCATCCCCTCCCTTCCCCTTCCCTCCCTTTCCATCCCCTCCCTTCCCCTTCCCTCCCTTTCCATCCCCTCCCTTCCCCTTCCCCTCCCTTCCCTTCCCCTTCCCTCCCTTCCCATCCCTCCCTTCCCCATTCCCTCCCTTTCCATCCCCTCCCTTCCCCTTCCCTCCCTTCCCCTTCCCTCCCTTCCCATCCCTCCCTTCCCCTTCCCTCCCTTCCCCTTCCCTCCCTTTCCATCCCCTCCCTTCCCCTTCCCCTCCCTTCCCTTCCCCTTCCCTCCCTTCCCATCCCCTCCCTTCCCCTTCCCTCCCTTCCCATCCCTCCCTTCCCCTTCCCCTCCCTTCCCTTCCCCTTCCCTCCCTTCCCATCCCTCCCTTCCCCCCCCCTCCCTTCCCCTCCCCTCCCTTCCCCTCCCCTCCCTTCCCCTCCCCTCCCTTCCCCTCCCCTCCCTTCCCCTCCCCTCCCTTCCCCTTCCCTCCCTTCCCCTCCCCTCCCTTCCCATCCCCTCCCTTCCCCTTCCCTCCCTTCCCTTCCCTCCCTTCCCCTTCCCTCCCTTCCCCTTCCCTCCCTTCCCCTTCCCCTCCCTTCCCATCCCCCTTCCCTCCCCCTTCCCTCCCTCCTTCCCCTTCCCTCCCTTCCCATCCCTCCCTTCCCATCCCTCCCTTCCCCTTCCCTCCCTTCCCCTTCCCTCCCTTCCCCTTCCCTCCCTTCCCCTCCCCTCCCTTCCCTTCCCTCCCTTCCCATCCCCTCCCTTCCCCTTCCCTCCCTTCCCTTCCCCTCCCTTCCCCTCCCCTCCCTTCCCCTTCCCCTCCCTTCCCTTCCTTCCCCTTCCCTCCCTTCCCATCCCTTCCTTCCACTTCCCTCCCCACCCCTCCCCTCCCCTCCCCTCCCCTCCCTTCCCCTTCCCTCCCTTCCCCTTCCCTCCCTTCCCCTTCCTTCCCCTTCCCTCCCTTCCCATCCCTCCCTTCCCCTTCCCTCCCTTCCCCTTCCCTCCCTTCCCATCCCTCCCTTCCCCTTCCCTCCCTTCCCCTTCCCTCCCTTCCCCTCCCTCCCTTCCCCTTCCCTCCCTTCCCTTCCCCCTCCTCCCTCCCTTCCCATCCCTCCCTTCCCCTTCCCTCCCTTCCCTTCCCTCCCTTCCCATCCCTCCCTTCCCCTTCCCTCCCTTCCCTCCCCTCCCTTCCCATCCCTCCCTTCCCCTCCTCCCTTCCCCTTCCCTCCCTTCCCCTTCCCTCCCTTCCCATCCCTCCCTTCCCATCCCTCCCTTCCCATCCCTCCCTTCCCTTCCCTCCCTTCCCCTTCCCTCCCTTCCCCTTCCCTCCCTTCCCCTCCCCTCCCTTCCCCTTCCCTCCCTTCCCTCCCTCCCTTCCCATCCCCTCCCTTCCCATTCCCTCCCTTCCCATCCCCTCCCTTCCCCTCCCTCCCTTCCCATCCCCTCCCTTCCCCTCCCCTCCCTTCCCCTTCCCTCCCTTTCCATCCCCTCCCTTCCCCTTCCCCTCCCTTCCCTTCCCCTCCTTCCCCTTCCCTCCCTTCCCCTTCCTTCCCCTTCCCTCCCTTCCCATCCCTCCCTTCCCCTTCCCTCCCTTCCCCTTCCCTCCCTTCCCATCCCTCCCTTCCCTCCCTCCCTTCCCTCCTCCCTTCCCCTTCCCTCCCTTCCCCTTCCCTCCCTTCCCATCCCTCCCTTCCATCCCTCCCTTCCCCTCCCTCCCTTCCCCTTCCCTCCCTTCCCCTTCCCTCCCTTCCCCTTCCCTCCCTTCCCACCCCTCCCTTCCCATCCCTCCCTTCCCCTTCCCTCCCTTCCCCTTCCCTCCCTTCCCATCCCCTCCCTTCCCATCCCTCCCTTCCCCTTCCCTCCCTTCCCCTTCCCCCCCCCCCCCTTCCCTCCCTCCCCCTTCCCTCCCTTCCCATCCCCTCCCTTCCCCTTCCCTCCCTTCCCCTCCCCTCCCTTCCCATCCCTCCCTTCCCTCCCCTCCCTTCCCATCCCCTCCCTTCCCATCCCTCCCTTCCCATCCCCTCCCTTCCCCTTCCCTCCCTTCCCATCCCCTCCCTTCCCATCCCTCCCTTCCCCTTCCCTCCCTTCCCCTTCCCTCCCTTCCCCTCCCTCCCTTCCCATCCCCTCCCTTCCCCTCCCCTCCCTTCCCATCCCTCCCTTCCCATCCCCTCCCTTCCCCTCCCCTCCCTTCCCCTCCCCTCCCTTCCCCTCCCTCCCTTCCCCTTCCCTCCCTTCCCCTTCCCTCCCTTCCCCTTCCCTCCCTTCCCATCCCTCCCTTCCCCTTCCCTCCCTTCCCCTTCCCTCCCTTCCCATCCCTCCCTTCCCTTCCCTCCCTTCCCCTTCCCTCCCTTCCCTTCCCTCCCTTCCCATCCCTCCCTTCCCCTTCCCTCCCTTCCCCTTCCCTCCCTTCCCCTTCCTCCCTTCCCATCCCTCCCTTCCCCTTCCCTCCCTTCCCCTTCCCTCCCTTCCCATCCCTCCCTTCCCCTTCCCTCCCTTCCCTTCCCTCCCTTCCCCTTCCCTCCCTTCCCATCCCTCCCTTCCCATCCCTCCCTTCCCCTTCCCTCCCTTCCCCTCCCTCCCTTCCCATCCCTCCCTTCCCCTTCCCTCCCTTCCCCTTCCCTCCCTTCCCATCCCCTCCCTTCCCCTCCCCTCCCTTCCCATCCCTCCCTTCCCTCCCCTCCCTTCCCTTCCCTCCCTTCCCCTCCCCTCCCTTCCCCTTCCCTCCCTTCCCATCCCTCCCTTCCCCTTCCCTCCCTTCCCATCCCCTTCCCTTCCCCTTCCCCTCCCTTCCTTCCCCTTCCCTCCCTTCCCATCCCCTCCCTTCCCTCCCCCCTTCCCTTCCCTCCCCTTCCCATCCCTTCCCATCCCCTCCCTTCCCCTTCCCTCCCTTCCTTCCCCTTCCCTCCCTTCCCCTCCCCTCCCTCCCTCCCTTCCCTCCCTCCCTTCCCATCCCTCCCTTCCCCTCCCCTCCCTTCCCTCCCTCCCTTCCCCTCCCCTCCCTTCCCCTTCCCTCCCTTCCCCTCCCCTCCCTTCCCCTCCCTCCCTTCCCATCCCTCCCTTCCCATCCCTCCCTTCCCATCCCTCCCTTCCCCTCCCCTTCCTTCCCCTCCCCTCCCTTCCCCTCCCTCCCCTCCCCTCCCCTCCCTCCCTCCCTTCCCTCCCCTCCCTTCCCCTCCCCTCCCTTCCCATCCCCTCCCTTCCCCTTCCCTCCCTTCCCATCCCTCCTTCCCTCCCTCCCTTCCCTCCCTCCCTTCCCCTCCCCTCCCTTCCCTTCCCTCCCTTCCTTCCCTTCCCTCCCTTCCCCTCCCTCCCTCCCCTCCCTTCCCTTCCCTCCCTTCCCCTCCCTCCCTTCCCCTCCCTCCCTTCCCCTTCCCTCCCTTCCCCTCCCCCCCCTCCCCCTTCCCTCCCTTCCCCTCCTCCCTCCCTTCCCCTCCCCTCCCTTCCCCTTCCCTCCCTTCCCTCCCCTCCTTCCCCTCCCTCCCTTCCCCTCCCTCCCTTCCCCTTCCCTCCCTTCCCCTCCCCTCCCTTCCCCTCCCTCCCTTCCCCTCCCCTCCCTTCCCCTCCCTCCCTTCCCCTCCCTCCCTTCCCTCCCTCCCTTCCCATCCCTCCCTTCCCCTTCCCTCCCTTCCCTCCCCTTCCCTTCCCCTCCCTTCCCTCCCTTCCCATCCCTCCCTTCCCATCCCTCCCTTCCCATCCCTCCCTTCCCCTCCCCTCCCTTCCCCTTCCCTCCCTTCCCCTTCCCTTCCCTTCCTCCTTCCCATCCCTCCCCTCCCCCTCCCTCCCTCCCCACCCCTCCCTTCCCCTTCCCTCCCTTCCCCTCCCCTCCCTTCCCCTTCCTTCCCCTTCCCTCCCTTCCCATCCCTCCCTTCCCCTTCCCTCCCTTCCCATCCCCTCCCTTCCCCTTCCCTCCCTTCCCCTTCCCTCCCTTCCCCTTCCCTCCCTTCCCCTCCCCTCCCTTCCCCTTCCCTCCCTTTCCATCCCCTCCCTTCCCCTTCCCTCCCTTCCCATCCCCTCCCTTCCCATCCCCTCCCCTTCCCTTCCCTCCCTCCCTTCCCCTTCCCTCCCTTCCCTCCCCTCCCTTCCCTCCCCTCCCTTCCCATCCCCTCCCTTCCCCTCCCCTCCCTTCCCCTCCCCTCCCTTCCCCTCCCCTCCCTTCCCCTCCCCTCCCTTCCCCTCCCCTCCCCTTCCCTCCCCTCCCTCCCTCCCTTCCCCTCCCCCCCCTTCCCCTCCCTCCCTTCCCCTCCCCTCCCTTCCCCTCCCCTCCCTTCCCCTCCCCTCCCTTCCCCTCCCCTCCCTTCCCTCCCTCCCTTCCCATCCCTCCCTTCCCCTCCCCTCCCTTCCCTCCCCTCCCTTCCCCTCCCCTCCCTTCCCCTCCCCTCCCTTCCCATCCCCTCCCTTCCCCTCCCCTCCCTTCCCCTTCCCTCCCTTCCCCTTCCCTCCCTTCCCCTCCCTTCCCTTCCCCTCCCTTCCTTCCCCTCCCCTCCCTTCCCCTCCCCTCCCTCCCCTCCCTTCCCATCCCCTCCCTTCCCCTCCCCTCCCTTCCCATCCCTCCCTTCCCCTTCCCTCCCTTCCCATCCCTCCCTTCCCCTCCCCTCCCTTCCCCTCCCCTCCCTTCCCATCCCCTCCCTTCCCCTTCCCTCCCTTCCTCCCTTCCCTTCCCTTCCCCTCCCTTCCCTCCCCTCCCTTCCCCTCCCCTCCCTTCCCCTCCCTCCCTTCCCTCCCCTCCCTTCCCCTTCCCTCCCTTCCCCTCCCCTCCTTCCCCTCCCCTCCCTTCCCATTCCCTCCCTTCCCTCCCCTCCCTTCCCCTCCCCTCCCTTCCCCTCCCCTCCCTTCCCCTTCCCTCCCTTCCCCTCCCCTCCCTTCCCCTTCCCTCCCTTCCCCTCCCCTCCCTCCCTTCCTCCCCCCCCTTCCTCCCTTCCCCTTCCCCCCCTTCCCCTTCCCCCCTTCCCATCCCCTCCCTTCCCCTCCCCTCCCTTCCCCTTCCCTCCTTCCCTCCTCCCTTCCCTTCCCTCCCTCCCTTCCCCTTCCCTCCCTTCCCTTCCCTCCTTCCCCTTCCCTCCCTTCCCTCCCCTCCCTTCCCCTTCCCTCCCTTCCCTCCCTCCCTTCCCCTTCCCTCCCTCCTTCCCCTTCCCTCCCTTCCCCTCCCTTCCTTCCCCTCCCTCCCTTCCCCTTCCCTCCCTTCCCCTCCCTCCCTTCCCCTTCCCTCCCTTCCCATCCCTCCCTTCCCCTTCCCTCCCTTCCCTCCCCTCCCTTCCCATCCCTCCCTTCCCATCCCTCCCTTCCCCTTCCCTCCCTTCCCCTTCCCCCCCTTCCCCTCCCTCCCCTCCCCTCCCTCCCTTCCCATCCCTCCCTTCCCATCCCTCCCTTCCCCTTCCCTCCCTTCCCTCCCTCCCTTCCCCTTCCCTCCCTTCCCTTCCTTCCCTCCCTCCCTTCCCCTCCCTCCCCTCCCCTTCCCTCCCTTCCCCTCCCCTCCCTTCCCCTCCCCTCCCTTCCCCTCCCTTCCCTTCCCCTTCCCTCCCTTCCCATCCCTCCCTTCCCCATTCCCTCCCTTCCCCTCCCCTCCCTTCCCCTCCCCTCCCTTCCCCTTCCCTCCCTTCCCATCCCTCCCTTCCCCTCCCCTTCCTTCCCCTTCCCTCCCTTCCCATCCCTCCCTTCCCCTTCCCCCCCTTCCCCTTCCCTCCCTTCCCCTTCCCTCCCTTCCCCTCCCTCCCTTCCCCTCCCTCCCTTCCCCTCCCTCCCTTCCCCTCCCCTCCTTCCCCTTCCCTCCCTTCCCTCCCCTCCCTTCCCTCCCTCCCTTCCCTCCCCTCCCTTCCCTTCCCTCCCTTCCCCTCCCCTCCCTTCCCCTCCCTCCCTTCCCCTCCCTCCCTTCCCCTCCCTCCCTTCCCCTTCCCTCCCTTCCCCTCCTCCCTTCCTCCCTTCCCATCCCTCCCTTCCCCTTCCCTCCTTCCCCTCCCCTCCCTTCCCCTCCCCTCCCTTCCCCCCCCCTCCCTTCCCCTTCCCTCCCTTCCCCTCCTCCCTTCCCTCCCTCCCCTCCCTTCCCCTTCCCTCCCTTCCCTTCCCCTCCCTTCCCCTTCCCTCCCTTTCCCTCCCCCCCCTTCCCCCTCCCCCCCCTCTCCTCCCCCCCCCTTCCCCTCCCTCCCTTCCCATCCCTCCCTTCCCATCCCTCCCTTCCCCTTCCCTCCCTTCCCCTTCCCTCCCTTCCCCTTCCCTCCCTTCCCCTTCCCTCCCTTCCCCTTCCCTCCCTTCCCATCCCTCCCTTCCCCTTCCCTCCCTTCCCCTTCCCTCCCTTCCCATCCCTCCCTTCCCCTTCCCTCCCTTCCCTTCCCCTCCCCTCCCTTCCCCATCCCTCCCTTCCCCTTCCCTCCCCTTCCCTCCCTTCCCTCCCTCCCTTCCCCTTCCCTCCCTTCCCCTTCCCTCCCTTCCCCTCCCTCCCTTCCCCTCCCTCCCTTCCCCTCCCTCCCTTCCCCTTCCCCTCCCTTCCCCTTCCCTCCCTTCCCCTCCCCTCCCTTCCCTCCCCTCCCTTCCCCTCCCTCCCTTCCCCTTCCCTCCCTTCCCCTCCCCTCCCTCCCCCTCCCTCCCTTCCCCTCCCTCCCTTCCCCTCCCCTCCCTTCCCCTCCCCTCCCTTCCCCTGCCCTCCCTTTCCCTCCCCTCCCCTCCCCTCCCCTCCCTTCCCCTTCCCTCCCTTCCCCTCCCCTCCCTTCCCCTCCCCTCCCTTCCCATCCCTCCCTTCCCCTCCCTCCCTTCCCCTCCCCTCCCTTCCCCTTCCCTCCCTCCCTTCCCATCCCCTCCCTTCCCATCCCTCCCTTCCCATCCCTCCCTTCCCATCCCTCCCTTCCCCTCCCCTCCCTTCCCCTCCCCTCCCTTCCCCTTCCCTCCCTTCCCATCCCCTCCCTTCCCATCCCCTCCCTTCCCATCCCCTCCCTTCCCATTTCCTTCCCCTTTCCATCCCCTTCCTTCCCCTTCCCTCCCTTCCCATTCCCTCCCCTTCCCATCCCCTCCTTTCCCATTCCCTCCCTTCCCATTTCCCTCCCTTCCCATTCCCCTCCCTTCCCCTTCCCTGCCTTCCCCTTCCCTCCCTTCCCATCCCCTCCCTTCCCATCCCCTCCTTTCCCATTCCCTCCCTTCCCATCCCCTCCCTTCCCATTCCCCTCCTTCCCATTCCCTCCCTTCCCATTCCCCCTTGAGTCCCCTTTGTCTGATCCAGTGACCTTCTGTCCCCCTCAGTGTTAAATTCTTGCACAATCCTAGCACAATATCAAAACCAAGCAGATGACGTGGGTACGACCAGATCTTGTCCAGATTTCACCAGTTAGACATGCCCGCAGGAGAGCTCTCTGTCTCTGTCTCTCTCTCTCTCTCTCTCTCTCTCTCTCTGGTTTCATCACACCTGTGACTTCATGAAGCCTCCAAAGCCAGGATGTTCAAGTGGATTGTGACCACAAGACCCCTCTGCTGCCCTCACTGTCCCTCCCATTGCTGACTGGCACCCACCACCCTGTAACTGGGATCCCATGAATGCAGAACGGGTCCTTCTGAGATCTGCTTTGGTGTGATTCATTCACATGGAGGTGACCTGCTTGTGTGACCAGACCTCAGGCTTCCCGCCCTGTCCCCACCGCTCCTCCTGCTTGAGCCACCCCCAACTTCAAACCTGCCCAGTAGCAGCCAGGACCCCCGTCAAGCCATCTCTGTGCTGCCCCGTAACCCTGTAACCCCACCGCTCCGGGCCCAGAGTTTTCGAGTGAATTCTTCTGTCCCTGAGGTGGCTTGTTTCCCGCTGCCCACTTCTCCCGGGGGTCCCAGGGCCTCTTGGGCCACTCACTGAAGGATGCCCGCTGTCCCTCTCCCACGCAGTGGCAAGGTGAAGTGAAGCACAACTTATTTTGGCTCAGGGTTTAGAGGCTGGACTTTATGGTCACTTGGTCCTGTTGCTTTGGGGGACCAGGCCATCAGCACGTGAGCCCCGGGGACCTTCTGTCCCCACCACAGCACTTCGGGGTAGTGTCCAGTCAGGGACTATCACAGACAAAGCAGCTGTGAGCTCTCGTGGGCAGTGTCCACGGGCAACAAGACTTTGTCCCCCTGGAGTCTGGTCAGTGCAACTGTTGGGTGCCCAGTCCACCCTGCTGTGGGGAGGGCCGGCCGTGCCCCTCTCGGAACGCACAGGGAGGGAGCTGGCTTCCCTGCCTCTGGCCACCATGTGTGCTGCCACACGTCGGCTTAGCCATTCTGGCAGGCGCCACGCTGGGTTGGAGGTGGCCTCCTCGGCCTGGCTCCAGTTGGTGGTGTGTGGTGACACTGAACAGCTCTTCACGTGCCGTCTGTCACCTGTGTGTCGGGACAGGCGGTTTGTTAGCGCACACAGCCACGCGGGACCTGCATCCTCTCCTCCACCTGCAGCCCACAGGAGGCTGAAAGGCTTTCTCTGTAGGGCTTCCTACAGAGGGACACGGAGCACAGAGGGTGGCCTCCCTCGCAGCAGGAGGCAGCAGGCGGGGGCACCTCCAGGCCCTGGTGTCTGGAGCTGCCAGTCCAAGGGCCAGCTCGTCCCCAGGCATCCTGCCTGTGTACTTGAGCCCATACCCCCATCGCAGGGTGGCAGGCCACCCCAAATGTAGGGGTTGAAGCCCTCCTTCATTTCCCTCACGAGCCTGGGCTCCGGCATTTGTGGCCGGGGTGGCTTGCCTGGGGCTGGGGGACCTGCTTCCAGAGGGCTCACCGGCTGGGCGGCGGGCTGGGATCCAGGGGCCTCCCCAGGGGCTCTCCCGCCTTGTTCACAGCTTGAGGCTGAAGCTGAGCCCCAGCAGGAATTCCAAGGAGCTGGGCAGAGGCCACAGGGCGTCGCAGAATCCCTTCTCCACATCCTACCAGCCAAGGAAGCTAGTAAGGCAAGCCAGGTTCAAGGGACGGAGGTCAGAGCCCCCCGCCTGGGAGGAGTCGAAAGAGTGGGCTGTCTTTCTCTTCCTCCACTCCTCCTTCTCCTGCTTACTCCTCCTTTTTTTCTTTTTTACAAATTCCAGATCCTACCTGGGTGTGGTGCACATCCTGTGATCCCAGTGGCTTGGGAGGCTAAGGCAGGAGGATCACAAGTTCAATGTCAACCTCAGCAACTTAGCGAGGCCCTAAGCACCTCAGCAAGACTCTTGTCTCAAAATAAAAAATAAAAAAATGACTGGGGATGTGGCTCGGTGGCTATGTGCCCGCTGTGTTCAATCCCCACCAAACCCCCCCTAAAAGACTAGATCCTAGAATTGTCATTGCCAGATGACCTCCCTTCCTCCAACTGCCTCCCACCTGACACATCTCTGTCCCAAGCTGTCCCTCTGCCCCTTGGGGGCCCGGGGAAATGCTTGCTCCAGCCTGAAAACTGTGGATGTACCCCCCATGGTCAATTGTCCTTGGTGTGTGACGCTAGTGGACGTGCAGGTTTCACTGCAGACAGAGCTTCTGTTTCCCGTGGCAACATGTGTCCCTGGGTGCCTCACCCTGTCCCCTCCTCTGGGACCTGAGAAAGCTGTCCAAGCTGAGGATTCTGCAGAGTAGCTCCACGTGCCACTGCCCCCCAGACCCCCCAGAGACCACCATTGGGGAAGTGCCCTGGAAACCATCAGGGTTAGCGGGGAAACCACTTCCAAGGCCCAAGTGATGCCGCCCCTTCTGGGAGCGGTCTGGACCTGGAACAAGCCCCCTGTTTCTGTGCCATGCGTCAGCAGTCAAGAGCCAGCCAGCAGAGCTCTTGATGGAAGCAACTTGGCAGTTTCCACGGTGACTACCCGCTTAGACCCCAAAGCGGGACTATAATGGGAAGGAAGAGGTTTGCCGTAACAGTCGGCCAGACCCACACACAAGGTCGGGTACTTGTAGATTTCCCTGGCTCAACCCAGAAACCTGAGATGCGACATCTCTGAAATGTCCAATTTCTGAAGTTGAAAACTGGGGCAGGCTCATTTGTTTGTACGATGTCCACTGCCAGCGGTTAATCACCAAGGGTAAGTGGGAGAGATCATTTCTGCTCATTTGCAAATGGAAATCAGATGGGGCCCGGGCTCCCCTGCACCAGTGCTTCTCCTTCCAACTGCAGGAGTTTCTCGGAGACGCTGACCTTGGGTTGCCAGGCAGCCTCTGGCGGCTCAGGCTCCCGCCCAGGGCACCACGTGCACTGGTGTCCAGCGCGGGACGTCCTCTGCCATTCCTGCTCATGGTGGAGGTCACACCTGGTTGGTGTGGGAAGTAGGAGGCCTTTTTGGATGCAGGGGATTGCTATCACACACAAACAGCCACTTCTCTCTTCCTTTATGGCTCTGCGGAGACTTGGGGACCCACTTCACCTTGCCTGAAGGGCCCAGGAAATCATGCTGAAACCCTTCCAAGAGTCAAGTGATGTGTTCATAAATCCTCTTTGCTGAACTGTTAGCCCCAAGAAATTTGATAATACAGCATTTACACGGGGGGTGAGCTGGATGGGTTTTCTCCCCCCACTACTACGTGCGTGTTTTCTGCTTACGGGGGTCTGTGCGCGCTGCGTTTCCTGCCCTCAGAGGTGTGTGCTCGGAATACTGAAGTGAGAGCCCTGTGTATCAGACATGGCATGGATTTCTCTCTGCGCTGCGGGATTCATTATTGTGATTTATGGCCGTTTTAATGTACACAGCCTGCTTGAACAACTTAGAGTTGATTGTTCTGGAACTAGACTTGGGTCCAAGAGAGCTCTGGAGCCGTGCCACGGTGCAGGGGAGTCGTCGGTGTCCCTGAGGAGGTCAACAACCTTGGACCAAAGGCTTCGGGGGCCGGTAATGACCAGAGCCGCAGGAAGGGAGTCCCAAGCCCCGGCTGAGCGGCATGTCCTTGTCAGGCTTGGGAGGGCCAGTGGGGACCCTGGAGGGCCAGTGCCCCCGCTGGCTTCCTCATGTCCACCTGGGGCTATTCCCAGGGGCAGGTTCATAGACCAGGTGACAGGGAGCCAGAGCTGGACTGCCCACCAGCACCATTGGAGAAAACCCACGTGGGTCGCTCAGTGCACAGTGACCCCTTGTATCCAGAACAACTTTGTGGTTCTGTTTTTTTTTTAATTATTGATTTTTTAGTTGTAGATGGACACACACCATCTGAGGATCAAACCCAGTGCCTCACGTGTGCTAGGTGAGCGCTCTACCACGAGCCCCAGCCCAGCCTGTGGTGCAGTTTGATTCCTAACTTTCTTTTAAGAATAATGACGCATCGTCTTGGTGCCAGGCCTCATCATTCCAACCTGGATCAAAGGGAGCCTCGCAGCAGGCCTTCGACAGAGGGGGGAGGGCCAGCTGGGATGAGGGACGGGTGAGGGCAGCGTGGAGGAGAGGAGCCACGCTCAGTGCGTTATAAAGGCGCAGGGGGGTCTGCAGGAGGTCCAGCTGAACAGGCCAGACCTCCAGCACAGAAGTCTCCGGAAGGGATGGGGAGGCACATCTGGCCAGTGGAGGGAAGGCCACCTTCTGAACGTCGCCAGGAGAAGCAGGACCACAGAGCTGCACCTGGCGGTGCCTGCAGGAGGCAGCACACTGTGCAGGTGAGAACCCCATGGGAGGAAAGACCCAGAGCTCAGGGCTCCTTCCAGGCACCAGAAGATCCCGTAGAAAGCTCTCACGGTAGACCAGCTGCCTCAGGGTCCCCATCGTCCACAAGACCCACGTCTCCAGCGCTGCCTCTCCCAGGCCAGAATTCCCAGAGGTGTCCGATCTTCACCGGAGAGTGAGGCAGAGCACACCCAGCAGAGCCCTGGGTTTTCTGCCTTTTTTCTGCGATGAGCCACTGGCTCCCGGTCCTGTGCCCCAGGTAGACGCAGGTAGCTGAGCTTCCCCATCAGCTGTCACATCCCATGCCGGGTCAACACTCACCACAACCAGGAGCTGTGATCACCGTCTCACCAACAACGAGGAGGCCTGTCCAGAGCGCAGGTGGCTCTTCTGGGGTCACCTAGCTGGTAATACATCAGCAAGAATTTTCCTTTCCATCTGTCTGTGCCTTCATGAGGGGCACCGTTGAAGTGAGTTTCACGGCGGCCCTGGGAAGGGGGCTCAGGCCCTTCAGCCAAGCCCCAGGCCACGTCCTTCCTGAGCCACAGGCTGCTCTGCAAGCCTCACCTCTGAGTATCAGTGACCCCCCTGTAAGCTGGAACAACAGCACGGACCTCTTCACCTGCAACCGGGGACGATGACCAAGGACCGCGGCACCTGCCCCACTGCTGAGCCAGGTGGAAGAAGCAGGCACAGCATGGCACAGCGTGGCACAGAGCGGCCCTGGGCTGCTCAGAGCTCAGAGTGTCTCTTTGATTTGGAGATGTAGTAAATCCCAGGCTAGTGGCTCCTCTGAGCTCAACTGGAGGAGCTTCATTTAACATGAAGATTTCCACACACAGCGTGTCCCTCCCAGAGACCCTGGAGCCCCTCACATGCACACTGAGGCTGTGAAACCCAAGGAGGCAGATCTCTTACCTCAAAGAGGCTAAGAGGCTGGTTTCCTAGGGCCAGCCCTGAACTACACCAAACCCTAGAACTGAGCTGAGCGCTGACCCCAGACCCTGTTAGTCCTGTCTCAGGAATGGGGCTCTGGAAAAATGCACCCCCAGGAGGCCCCAGTGGAGACAGTTGGAAGCCACCATCATGAGGACAGGGTAGAGCTTCAGCAGCGTCAGGATCCGGGAGAGACCTGCACTTATCACCTAGAGAGTCGCCTGACGGGGAGCACTGCTCACGCTGGACACACCCACAGGGACACAGAATGTCAACTGCTTTGCAGACCATTCAGATTCACAAAGATTCAGAAGCGAAGGTCTGGAAGATTTCACCCCAGACGAAGCACTGTGGGGAGACACGGAGGGAGATCCAGGCAGCTCGGGACTTTTCAAAGACAGGTAAAAGGTTTACACGGAGCACCTGCACATGTTTTTATCATTGACTTTAAATAATGGAAACGAATAATCAGGTTGAAACACAGACCTGCCTGCCAGTGAGTGCAAAGGCAGGAAAAAGTGGAGACTCCCCTAGCCAGGGGCGCGTGGAAGAGCTGCTCTCCAGCAGCCAGCCACGGGAGAGCCCAGGGCTCCCGTCCATCTTTATAGGTCCAGCCAGACCGTGTGGATCCAAAGGGCGGGATACTTACATCGTTGTAAAATCCTGAGTGTCTTTTAAAACCGTTTTATTGAGATGTAATCTACATCCCATATGCTTCATCAAAGCGTACAGTTCAACAGTTTGAATATATTCAGAGTGGTGCCACCAACTCTGGGCACTCTCACCACTCCACAGAGACATCCAGGGCCCCCAGTGTCACTCCTCATTTCTCCCCGCTCCCCTAGTCCTAGACAACCATTCCTCTACTTGCTGTCTGTAGATAGTTGCCTATCAGGGAACGCATGTAAGTGGGATCTTTGATGAACTGGCTTCGTTTGCTGACTGTGATGTTCTCAAGGTCCACCCCGGTGGCATGCTGTTTCTACAGCTAAGTGGTATTCCCTGGCACGGGCAGGCCACGTTTTGTCCATCCATGGCGGGGCATCTGAGCTGCATCCACTTTCAGGCTATTGTAAATAATGCTGCTGTCAACATTCATGTGCAAGTTCTCGTGTGTGGCATTGACACCACTCCTGGGTGCCAAGGGGCTGGCCGATGGTCCCTGATGAGAAGCAGCCCCGTGAAGCCCGTCAAGAGGGCGCTGCGGTCCTGAGGTGCTGCCAGCCAAGGTGCACGGACCTGTCGCTCTTCAGCAGCCGGCTGGGGCACGGCACAGACACCTGCTGCGAAGCTCACTCCACACACCTGCAGCCCAGAACCTGCAAGCGCAGGCCACCCAGCGACCACCACCTCCATCCGCTAACGCACGGGAAAATGGAAGTGGGGAGGCCTACAAGGAAGTCGGCACTGGAGAGTGGACCCTAGTGTCAGTGTGTTCCCAACGCTCATCCCCATGGGTTTGGACAAACAGCAGTGACCCAGTGCTCCATGAAGGTGCCCACCACACACTCGGATGGAGGAAGCCTGCCATCGGCTCTTCTTTGTGTCCTTTAATAAATCCTACTCCTTCACTCATCCTGGTGTGTGGATCTCATTCTTGGAATTCACGAGGCCCAGAAAGAAGGGGAATCTGAGGTGAGCGCTGGGTCTGCCGCAGCCTGGGAGGCCGTGGCCGCCACTGAGACTGCCGCGCTTCTCTGCAGAGGCTGCGGCCTGCAGACCCCCTGCCAGGAGGAGCAGGGAGGCCAGCTTCACCCCAGGGCTCCGGTTTCAGGCTCTGCATTTCTCTGGGTCGGACACCTAGGAGGGGACCTCTGCCCACGTGGTGGTTCTGTGGAACTGGCCGAGGAGCTACCCAGCTGTTCTCAAAGGGGCAGCACCAGTTCACACTCCCATCAGCAACGTGAGGGCTCCCAGTCTTCCCTCCCCAACACTGGCCTTGGCCTCTTTTGTTGATAGCCACCCTAGAGCGAGAAGTGGCCTCGCACTGGGGATCTGACTTGGATCCCTCTCATGACATGAATGTCCTCCTTGCATTTTCAGTATCTAGAACCAGCCTGTAAGCACACAGGGAAGACGGTAAAGATGACAAAACAGAAGATGAACATGAGACTTGAGCGTATAAAAATGACTACAAATAAAACCCGGGAGGCAGAAGGGAGAGCAGAAAGAAAAGCTAGTGTGCTCACGTCCTTGTCTCTCCTAGAGGGGAGGCAAGAAGCCGGAGGGTGACAGGTGTCGTCGAGGTGAATCACATCAGGAGACAGAAGGCGGGAGAAGCCCGACTCCTCAGGGCCACCCTCACCCCCTGTAGTGAGGCGAGGCACCTAGCTCACAGTCCCCGTCCATCCGTGCACGGCAGCCATGTTAGGTTAGACACAGCAGGACCTGGGCTGTACGTCTTATCTTACTTGTAAGTGATCCCTGGAAGAACCGGAATCATCAACTGTTAATGGTGGAGTGAATTTGGAGGAGGAAACGAGAAAGGTGAGACTTTCCATTTTGACTTCAGTAGAGAGGTATGCAATCTGCTCAGGTGATTTTGATCATCGCAGACAAAAGCCAATCCACGCCCGTAAATAAGTCGTATGTCGAGGCTCCTTTGTGAACGCACAGCAAGGACAGAGGCAGATCAGGCAGCAGAGCAGCTGTGGGGAGCGTTGGGTGGGATGAGCATAGGGACCTGGCCTCAGTCATTTCTTGGGACAATACTTACATATTTCGTTCATTTTAAAATCAGAAATACATTTTGCACACAAAAGAGACCTCTCCCCCAGGAGGAAAACCCTCTCTCCATCTGTTCCCAGGGCTCCTCTCTGGGGCTGTACTCGAGGCTGGATTGCTACCAAAATGGGGTCTGGTGGACATCAACTCTTGAGGGAGTTTGCCAATGTGACTGACCAGGTCTACTCCCTGCCCTAAGGTCCTCGGTGACTTTAATGAAAACTTGGGCTCACTCAAACATGGTGGCACCAAGAGCCCCCCAGAAGCAGCGTGGCCTGGGCAGGGAGCAAGGGGAGAGCCTCACAGAGCGTGGAGCAGCCTCAGGTCACGGAAGCCGCAGGGCTGCTTCCACGCATGAGCCCCACAGCAAGGTTCAGGGGAAACACGGAAGCACAGTTTGTGTTTTAATAATCTCAGAGTGGGAAAGGCATTTCTAAGATAACAGGAAACCCAGAAGCCATAAAAAAAATCACCAATTTGATTAAATAGAAGTAAAACATTTTTGCAAAGAAAAATGCACAAATCAAATCAAACAGATCAGAGACAAACTGAGACCGGTATTTGTAACACCTACAATATGCTGAGAGCTGATTTTCTTTTCTTTTTTTTTTTTGAGAGCTGATTTTCTCAATTTGCAAAGAGCTCTTAAAAATCAATAAAAAAAGACCAATAATCCAAGAGGATATGGGCAAGGGACATAAACAGATGAAGGGTTCTGAGGAAAGAAAGTACAAATGGCTTCAGGCATATGAAAAGATCCCCATCCTCCCTCGTGGTAAAAGATAAATGCAAATTAAGATTAAGTTGATGTAAATGGCCAATAAATATATGAAAAATGCCCAATATCTGTAGTCATCAGGGAAATGCAAATCTAAACTACATTGAGATTCCTCCTCACCACCATCAAAATGGCTATTATCAAAAACAAAACAAAACAATTGCTGGCAAGGATGTAGAGAAAGGAACCCCGGAACCCTAAAGCTCCGTTGGTGGGAATTAGCACAACTGCAGAAAACTGAATGGAGGGCCCTCAGCAGACTAAGAGAACACTCCTTAGTATATACCTCAGGGAACAAAGCCAAGACACCAAAGCGAGCTCTGCACACCCATGTTTATTGCAGCACTAGTCACAGTGGTGAAAATTCAAAATCAACCTAGAAGCCCATCAACAGATGAATGGATAAAGAAAATATGGTGTAGACGTACAATGGAGTATTACTCAGCCATAAAGAAGAGTGAGATCCAGCCATTTATAAGAAAATGGATGGAACTGGAGGACACCATGATAAGCAAAACAAGCCTTGTAAATCGTACCAAGGCACCTTCACGAGGCTGCTCGTCTCAGCCTCGTTCCCAGTAACCTTGGGCTTGCTGTCTGCACGGCACCAAGTGTGCAGTGATAGATACTGAAGTGTGGCAGACAGGTGTGACAGCCCTCCCGAGCTTCTGCAGCGAGCCCTGCCGTGACCCAAGGAAGGACAGCAGGCTCTCGGTCCACCTGCACTGTCCGGTGACCAGCAGGTCTCAGAGAAGCCGTGGAGAAAAACCTGCTCCTTAAGCCACAGTGCAGCGTCCCCGCATCCCCTGGCGGTCCCTAGCTACTGACGCACTCAGAAACCACCTGCTAAATGCCGACCAGTCAAGGTTCTGGGCTAGAAGACTTGGCCACAGGAAGCCGAAGGGGCTGGTGGCAGAATCACAGCCCACACCTCAGGGCGTGGCCGGGCAGCCTGGGGCCCCTTCAGACATTGCTCTATGAAGACCCTAAACTGCCCCTCATCATCGTGTCCCCACCTCCAAGCCAGCACACAGGTAGGACTTCTGGCCGGACAAGCTGGGCACAGCTCTGGGACCAGGGTGGCCTGGATCCCTTTGGCCTTCCTGGGCTGTAGGGCTCTTCCCTTCCACCCAGACTCACAGGGTGGGGTCCCTGCCAGCCGCGGGGGTTTGGAAGCCCAGCACACGTCGGCTGTGATGGCCTGGGCTGAGTCCAGCAGCAGGACAAGTGTCAGTGCTTCCAGGGGACGTTGCCTGGGCCCCAGCCTCGGCCTCTGTCTTGAACCTTTCTCTCTCCCAGTTCCTCCCACAGCCAGGTACACCAGGATGAACCGTAGCCCAGGCAGCACCGACTGCGCCAGCCTGAGCCGGTCAATTTCTCCTCCCTCTGCAGACAGTTGACCCAAGAGACCCAGAAGCAGCTCCTGACAGGGCCCTGGAACACGAGGTCAAGGAAGCCAAGCCAGAGTCCAAGCTGAGGCCGGCTGGAGGCACACGTGTGTGCGTGTGTGTGGTGTCGCACGTGCACACATGACGGGTCTGTGCAGACCATGTGCCACATGAACAGGGAGAAGCCAGGCCTTCGACAGCCCCACGTGTCTGCCTTGGCCTGGCAATGGCCCAGGTTCCCTTTCAGCCAGCCCCTCTGCCCTAGCTGACCAGACAAGCCCTTTCGAGGACGCCTGCCTGGCAGCAGGCCCAACCAGGACTGGACCCCGGGAGCTGCGGCAGGACTGGCCCTCCCAGGATTCTGACCTTTGTGGATCCCGGACAGCTACAGGGCCGGCAGGGCCTGGGGAGTCCTTCCAGACCAGACCTTTAGTGAACAGTGAGGACAGAGTCCAGGTGGTTAAGGGACCGTCTGCTCTCTCCCGGGAACAGAGCTGGGCGTGCCCAGCGTTCTTTCTGCTGGACCTGCTTTGGCTAAGTGGCGCTCCCCCCAGATCCCATGGCGGGTGGCAGCCACACGAAGCACTTGCCCTCCAAGCAGCTTTTCCTGCGCCCCCCACCCAGGGCCTTTGCCCACTTTGTGTTCGAGAACAGACCCTGCTGCTCTTCTAGGGCAACGTGGCTGACCCCAGCTGGCAGATGGGCAGCCACCGGACGTGGCAATGGAAAGCTCTGCTGGGCACACTGGCACGGTGGGGGCTTTCTAAGGCCTGGGAGATGACCGGATGTGAGCATGCCTCAGAGGAAGGACCTATTTCAAGGTGAGCCCTTCTATCAGCCACCACTATTTCACTCCTTGGCCACTCAACCTGAAGGTGGCATCTGAGTCGTCTCCTGAGCCAGCTGAGTTCCCTAGTGCTTACCGGCCTGTCTGAGACCCAAGAGTTGGAGACATCGTTCTTGCTTTGGGAAAGTTTCAATTTCATAAGAGATAATGTGTTATGGATTGAATTATCGCCCCTAAAATTCACCCCTCCCAGGGGCTGTGAATATGAGTTTATTTGAAAATAAGCTTTTTGCAGATGTGATCAAATTAAAATGAGGTCATTAGGATGGACCCTAATCCAGTAGGACTGTGTCCTCATAAAACAGGGAAATTTGGACACAGAGACAGACCTGCACACAGGGAGAATGCTGTGTGCCCCCGCAGGCGGAGACGGGTGGTGCATACAAGCCAAGGACCGTCAAGGACAGCCAGCAGTCACCAGAAGCCAGGGAGAGGCCCAGACAGAGCCTCCCTTCCAGCCTCAGGAGGAACCAGCCCTGAGACACTTGGATCTTGGACTTCCAGCCTCTAGAACTGCAAGGTCTACATTTCAGTTGCTTCAACTAGCCAGTGACAGCCCTGTGTTACAACAGCCCCGGGAACCGACAGCACCACGTACACTAATCAGCTGCTCTGAAACCACCGGGCCAGCAAGCCCCTTGAGGAACCCCCGGTGTGGGATCCCTGCACACAAGTCACGGGCCAGCCAATTTAAGTAAAGGGGAAATAATTCAGTAAGATGACCGACTTAGCTGGGCTTTTGTTCCCACTCTCCCACAGCAGTAGTCGGAGCCAGCCCCAGTCTTCTCCACTCTAGAATACGGGTGGGTGAGGGGTCTGTCCAGGAGGGACGGCCGGGGGAGGGTCTGAGCTCTGCATTCTCCCTCGGTGCTCTAATGCACCTGGGAAGAGACCCGCCTCTGTGACCCAATTCAGAACTCCGGCAAGGCCAGGGCCGCGCACATGACTGCATTAGGAGGAAGCCTGCCCACCACAGCTGACTAATGGTCTGTTTGGGGCCAGGAAACTGTCTCTTGCAAGGAAATATATTATTCTATAATTTCCCTAAAATATTAAAAGTGGATTTCTGCTTGGAGAGACGGGCCTGCACTTCCTCACCCCTCCCAAAGAGGACAGGCCTGAGGGCTTGGGAGTCACGCCGGCTGCCTTGGGAGGGTGGGTTTCTGTTTGTCCAGCCAGTGGGGCCCCTGAAAATATGCAGCCTCAACCACAGAAGGAGGTTAAATCCACAAGGAGTTTAACTCGGGGTGGGCTCACATCAGTGGGCAGAGAGAAAGCAGTGGCCACCTCAAAACCTGGCACCTGCAAGGTGGCACGTTGAGGGAGAGGCAGCGAAGACCCCCGCCTGACCACCCACATCCGTGCTTGCTCTTCTACGGGGGTCATTCCTCTGGACTTCAGACCCCCAAGAGTCTGTGGAGAAGGCAGGCGCAGCCACGGACTTGAATGAGAGGTCATTCAACCCGGTCTCACTCGTCTCCAGCTCCAACGAGGCACGCCCTTCATCGTCAACACGGTCATCAGCCACAGAGAGTCGGCTCACCCTGCAACTGTCACCAGAGGAGGCACAGTGTCCCTGTCACATGGCCACTGGCCCATTGCTGCGGACGTCCATCGTGATTGGCACCAGGATTCTGCAGAGCTCTCAGAAGCCTTCACACACCGGTTTCTTGAAGGTGGTGACGTAGTGTCCTGAGACGCGCCCCTTGCCGGGACAGAGGTGTGCCTGTCCCTCTTCTCACACACAGTTGTCTCACACAGTTGGTTCCTTGAACCCACCCACTGCGCCTGACGCTCTGAAAGACTCTGCTGAGAACTACTCCTGGGTCCCACCAAGTAGCAGAGATCCGTGGCACCTGCTAAGTCCCTGCTCTGGGGCTGGGAACAGGAGTTGGGCAGCAGAACAGGACACACTCCAAGGATTTAAATTAAAGAGGATTTGGGGAGTGGCTCCTAGGCGATGGAGGGGCTGAGAGGCTGAGCAGAAATGTGCGAGGGCCAGACAAGACCATGGGAGCCAGGGGCAGCTGGGGCCAAGGTGGACAGGCCCCTGCCCATGTGCTATGGTTTGGGTCTGGAATGTCCCCAAAACCTCATGTGAGGAAGGCTGGTCCCCAAGGCAGCAACATCCAGAGGCTGGGCTTTGGGAAATGATTGTTTATGAGGGCTCTGACCTCAGCCGTGGGTTACTCCACTACGTTGATCAGTTCGTGGTCAGAGGGGCCCAGTTGGAAGAAGCGGGTCACTGAGGGCATGCTGTGGAAGGGCGCATCTTGTTCCTGGCCCCTTCTCCTCTCTCCCTGCTTCCTGGCCGCCATGAGCTGACCAGTGTCCCTCCACCACACTCCTCCACCACGAGGCCCACAGTGGTGGACCCAGACAACCAGGGCGATACCTCTGAGACCATGGAGCCAAAATAAATCTTTCCTCCTTTAAGGTAGTTGACTTTCTCGGGTGTTTTGTCACAGCCATGAAGAGCTGACTGACACTCTGCAGCTTTCCAGGGGCACCCTGGGTCTCTGAGACGGAGTGTCCTGCAGCTCCGACATCCTTGGAGTCGGCTTCCAGCTGACGGAGGAGCCTGTGGGGCCAGGCCACTGGGGCCCAGGTGGAGCAGGAAGGTCTGGGCAAGGGTAGGGCAACAGGCTGGCCGGGAGCCTACAGTGCTGGGTGGCCTGGGGGTGGGGTCCACAGTCCAAGCACTTAGCTCTAGCTTAACTCTCACAAGTAGTTTGGGAGCAAAATGTAAGCATCAACGTCATGAGCCCAGGAGGCCCACGCCCCAGGGGCTGGTGTGTGCCCAAGGAGCTTCTTGCCGCAGCTGAGAATCGGCACTGGCTGCCTGCTGGCCAGCGTGCAGGCCCCCCGCCCCCGCCCATCCCTCTATAACAGCATGTCGTGCCTGCACCACGCACTGCTGAGGGAGACGAAATGAGACGATGAAACACTCTCGTTGATGAATTCAGCCGCAGCCAAGCTCGATGTGGAGAACACCGTGAACACTGGTGGCACCCATACGAATTAGAACCGTCACTCGCTTATTAGCATTTTGCATCAGAAACCCAGCTAGGATTAATGCTTGGGATTCTGACTGCTCCCTCTGATCTTATCTATTTTACAAGCAAGCTCCTTGCCTTCTGAGTTCATTGCAAGAATTGCAGTTTTACATCCATTACATTTCCATTAGCATTGTAGATAGCTCTCTTCATATAACATTATCAGGCTGCAAATACACAAAATGTCAATATTGTCTCTCACTTCATTATGCTAATCGCTCTGGAGCCCTGGTGCTGGACTCTCCCGGAGCCGGAGCAATTCCAGGCAGCTTCCTTCCTTCCCAGCCAGGGCTTCCCACATCTGCCCGCGGCAGGGCTGAGGGCTGGGCGAGGAGGGCCTCTGCTGCTGGACCTCCTCCTCGGAGACCCAGAGCCACGCTGCTCCTCCTCTGCTTGCTCACCAGCTACTTTCCCACCCCACAGTCAGAAGACACCTGTGTAAGTGACTGAAGTAGGAAGGACAGCTAGCATGTGGAGTCAGATCCAGGACCTTGGGCATGGCCTTGTGTTCCTCGCTGGCTGCTCATCCTGTGCTCCACGTCCCGTGGCTCCATGACCTGTGGTTCCACGTCCTGTGGCTTCACATCCTAGGCTCCACGTCCTGGGCTCCACGTCCTGGGCTCCATGTCCTGGGCTCCACATCCTGTGGCTCCACGTCCTGTGGCTCCATGTCCTATGGCTCCACATCCTGTGGTTCCATGTCCTGGGCTCCACGTCCTGTGGCTCCACGTCCTGGGGTCCACGTCCTGTGACTCCATGTCCTAGACTCCATGTCCTGGGCTCCACGTCCTGTGGCTCTACGTCCTGGGCTCCATGTCCTGTGGCTCCACATCCTGTGGCTTCATATCCTGGGCTCTACGACCTGTGGCTCGACGTCCTGTGGCTCCATGACCTATGGCTCTACGTCCTGGGCTCCACATCCTGTGGCTTCATGTCCTCTGGCTCTACATCCTGTGGCTCCATGTCCTGTGGCTTCACGTCCTGTGGCTCCACGTCCTGGGCGCCATGTCCTGTGGCTCCACGTCCTGTGGCTCCAGGTCCTGTGGCTCCACGACCTGTGGCTCCACATCCTGGACTCCATGACCTGTGGCTCAACATCCTGGGCTCATGTCCTGTGGCTCCACGACTTGTGGCTCCATGTCCTGTGGCTCCACGTCCTGTGGCTCCATGTCCTAGACTCCATGTCCTGTGGCTCCACATCCTGTGGCTCCACATCCTGTGGCTCCACGTCCTAGACTCCATGTCCTGGGCTCCACATCCTGTGGCTCCATGTCCTGGGCTCCATGTCCTGTGGCGCCACATCCTGTGGCTCCATGTCCTGGGCTCCAGTCCTGTGGCTCCACGTCCTGGGCTCCATGTCCTATGGCTCCACATCCTGGGCTTCATGTCCTGTGGCTCCATGTCTTGTGGCTTCATGTCCTGGGTTCCATGTCTTGTGGCTCCATGTCCTGGGTTCCATGTCCTGGGCTCCACGTCATGTGGCTCCACATCTTGTGGCTCCATGTCCTGTGGCTCCGCGTCCTGGGCTCCATGTCCTGTGGCTCCACGTCCTGTGGCTCCACGTCCTGGGCTCCAGTCCTGTGGCTCCACGTCCTGGGCTCCATGTCCTGTGGCTCCATGTCCTGGGCTCCACGTCCTGTGGCTCCTTGTCCTGGGCTCCACATCCTGTGGCTCCATGTCCTGTGGCTCCACATCCTGGGCTCCATGTCCTGTAGCTCCACGTGCTGGGCTCCATGTCCTGTGGCTCTATGTGCTGTGGCTCCATGTGCTGTGGCTCCATGTCCTGGGCTCCATGTCCTGTGGCTCTATGTCCTGGGCTTCATGTCCTGGGCTCCATGTCCTGGGCTTTACATCCTGTGGCTCCACATCCTGGACTCCACGTCCTATGGCTCCACGTCCTGGATTCCATGTGCTGTGGCTCCACGTCCTGGGCTCTACATCCTGTGGCTCCACATCCTGTGGCTCCACGTCCTGGACTCCACGTCCTATGACTCCATGTCCTGGGCTCCACGTCCTGTGGCTCCACCTCCTGGGCTCCATGTCCTGGGCTCCATGTGCTGTGGCTCTATGTCCTGTGGCTCCATGTCCTGGACTCCATGTCCTGTAGCTCCATGATCTGGGCTTCATGTTCTGTGATTCCACATCCTGTGGCTCCACGTCCTGTGGCTCCATGTCCTGGGCTCCACATCCTGTGGCTCTACATCCTGTGGCTCCACATCCTGTGGCTCCAATTTCTTCTGTACATGAATATGAAGGGAGATGGTCAGCAACGGCCACACTATGCTGTCTTAACAGCATGCATTGATTTTCCCTCCTTTCTCCTGCAGGCTAGGTAGGTCCAACAGATCTTGTTAAAAACTGTTTCCCTAGAAACAATGCTCATGACAGGGACAGTGTGCATGTCATCAAGGAAATTCTCTGGAGGAAATACCCTGTGCAACAGTGAGTTTAGTAGATCATGAGTCACCCTGTAGTTGGTCCTGCCCCAAGGCAAGGAGACAGGCCTTTGGCCCCTGTGGTAGGCTTCTAGCAGCCAACACTCACAATGGCAGAATCGGACCTCTGGGACAGGCACCCAGGATCTGGTGGGCCCCTGCTCCTTTCCTCTTCTCCGCCTTTGCCGTGATATTCTCCCTCTCTGGAAGGATTTATCAGATCTTCCCAACACTCCAACTCCATTCTTCCGGCCCCTGTTCCTTTCACCCTCACTTAACCACACAGAGCCTCCTGTCTCTGAGGCCTCCTTGGGTCTGAACTACACATTTAACATTGCTGGGCGTTATTGGTTCTTCGCCTCGTGAATATCGTTTGCTTCTTCGACACACTTAAAAGTCCGTAACGGTGGTGTTAGGGATTGAATCATGCCCACCAAGAAGACGTGTGGGAGTCCCAATCTCCAGAGCCTCAGAACGCGACCTCTCTTGGAGGTAGGTTGCTCAGCTCGGCGGTTAGCACGAGGTCCTGCTGCAGCCTGATTCAGTAAGACTGTGACCTTAGGAGAAGGCCGATGTGAAGACACAGGCAGGGGAGAACCAGGGGTGACAAAGCAGAGCCCAGGAGGCGCAGCTGCCAACCACAGAGCCAAGGACCGGGAGGCTCTGGAGCAAGCAGGGCCCTGGAGACCCAGATCCCAGACTTCCAGCCAGTCCCTAGTCCATCTCCCTCTTATGTCTTCTTCCTCCTTCTTCCCCTTGAAGATCCTGTGCTTTCCCTGGGCCACCCCAACAACCTCTCCCTATCTGACAGTTGGTGGGACAGTAGCAGCAGTCACAGGGCCTGGTGACCAGGACGTGGGCACCCTGAGGGCCAATCTTCTACCACATTCACTCATCCCAGTGAAAACATTTAGTCATCTACTCAAACCTATGTTGAGCCTCTGCCCTCTGCTCCTCTCCTGGTGGTGATAGGGGCTTGGACAGGGTAGGTAACTGGGCTGGGGTGACACTGCTGGGTTCTGCATCTAGTTGGAAGATGGAGCCGAGAAAATCAGCAGAAGACCACAGAGGAGGCATGTGAGAGGAAGGGGTCAAGAAGATAGGAAGGCCAGGCAAAGTGGCACACACTGTGATCCCAGCAGCTCGGGAGGCTGAGACAGAAGGATCGTGTTCAGAGCCAGCCTCAGCAACAGCGAGGTGCTAAACAACTCAGTAAGACCCTGTCTCTAGATAAAATGTAAAATAGGACTGGGATGTGGCTCAGTGGTCGGGTGCCCTGAGTTCAATCCCCGTGTCAAACAAAGAAAGAGGATAAAGAGTGAGGGGAGGAGGGGGAGAAGATGGAGGTGGATGGAGAGGAGGAAGGGGGGAGGAGGGGAGGAAAGAGAGGAAGGGGAGAGAAGAAGGAGGAGGAAAAGGAGGAGGGGGGAGAGGTGCAGGATGGGGGAGAGGTGCAGGATGGGGAGAGGTGCAGGATGGGGGGAGAGGTGCAGGATGGGGAGAGGTGCAGGATGGGGGGAGAGGTGCAGGATGGGGGAGAGGTACAGGATGGGGGGAGGTGCAGGATGGGGAGAGGTGCAGGATGGGGGAGAGGTGCAGGATGGGGGGAGAGGTGCAGGATGGGGGAGAGGTGCAGTGCTGAGAGCCACGGCCGAGTCTGTATGGCCCCTGGCATTTTGCCAACAGTATTGATTGACAGGCGAGGCATTACTATCCGCCTCTGCCGCAACTTTTGAGTTCTCGCACTATTTTGGAGTTCTCATGGGGATTTCCGGGGATTCCCCGAGAGTTCCCATTGGTTGGGGAAGTGCAGGAGGAGGGATTTCCGGGAGAGATTTTTCCGGCTGGGGTTCCTGGACAAGCCTCCTGGCGCGTTCGGGAGGATTCCCCGGGAGCTGTGTGAAGTGTTTTCCTGCAGTTTAAAAATAAAGTTTGTTCCTGCTTCAGTGGCTCGTGATTTGTGCCCAGCCAGACTGCGGCATTTGGCGGCCCGTTCGGGGAACGTCTGAAGCTTCGGGGTAAGTGAAATTGCTTGCCCCTAAGGGAAGGCGAGAGAATGGGCGACCATTTTAAAAAACAATGTGTTCTTGTTTTGATTTGTTTTGTGTTTGTTTCAAGCTGCCTATCCCTAGAATTTTCTCAGGCAGATTGGGAAAAATGGTTGGCTCAAGGTTTGAAGTTGTTCACCCCTGAGGAAGAGATAGAAATAGACCACAAATGCACATGTCAAGAAAATAGGAAAATTGATACAACGATTTTTTGTTCCGTTTTTGTTTCATCCTGTTTCGGTTTTGTTTTGTGTTATCTTACTGGGTTGCGTTATCTTTATAACAGATTAGAAATTAGTAAAAAACAAACTGAAAGAGTGTTAAGTAAATTGTTAGAGGTTCAGACCATGGAGAAAGACATTTTAGATCAAGCAAAAGAGAAGGTCTCTCAAGCTAGTCAGACAGAGGAAGAAAATTTAAAGGAAGAAAGCTTAGAGGAGAAACAGCTATTAGGGAAAAAGCTACAACAGGAGGCTGCTACTAACACCGTTCTATCACCAGAGGGCGTAATTCAACCAACAGCTCCCCGTATGGAGATAGCTGAGTGGCCCTCAAACCCCGTAGTTGATAGATGGGATCCTGAGACAGGACCTCAAAGATTAGCATGCCCTGTACTTGAGCAGGCAGGAGGGCAGCGAATTCACCGTGCTTTAGATTTCAAAACAGTGAAGCAGTTAAAGGAGGCTGTAACAACCTATGGTCCTCAAGCACCGTTCACTGTAAGCATGGTCGAATCCATTACCAACTTGGACATGACGCCAGCAGATTGGGCTAGTATGTGTAAATCTGTGCTAAATGGAGGACAATATTTGTTATGGAAGGTTGCCAATGAGGAATTTTGCAGGGAGACAGCTAGACGAAATGCAGCAGCCGGTTACCCTCAAAGAAATCTAGATATGTTGTTAGGAAAAGGGCCTTATGAGGGTCAACGGCAACAAATTGAATATGATCCTGGCGTATACGCACAAATTGCTGTAGATGCGGTTAGGGCATGGAAAACTTTACAGGGGCATGGAGGTTTACAAGGTCAATTATCTAAGGTAATACAAGGAACTAATGAACCTTACGCTGAATTTGTAGATAGGCTTATTCAAGCAGCTTCCAGAATTTTTGGGGATACAGAACAGGCAATGCCATTTATAAAACAACTGGCTTATGACCAAGCAAATCGTTGTTGCAGAGAGGTCATTAGACCATGGAGACATGAAGATTTAAACACATATATTAAATTATGTAGAGACATTAATGAACAAGGGCAAGTCTTAGCAGCAGTACAACAGGCTTTAGATGCCAGGCCAAAAACATGCTATAATTGTGATCAAACAGGACATTTTAAAAGGAGTTGCCCCATAGGAGGAGGGTTTAACAAAGCTAGATATCAAACGAATAGAATACCGGGTATTTGCCCACGATGCCGTAGAGGGAAACATTGGGCTAATGAATGCCGTTCTCAAACCACCATAGAGGGTATTCCGTTATCAAAAAACAGACAAGGACCAAGTGTTTACCCACGATATCGTGGAGAAAGGCATCGAGCTCCATTGCCAAAAAACGGACAGGGGGGCCCAATGCTCCGGGGCCCACGACCACAAATGTACGGGGCACTGGAGGAACCCAGAAACACCATGGAGGAACCCAGCAACACCATCAGGGTAGTGCCCAGGACACATTATCCATCAGATCTCTCATCAGACGAACCAGAGGAAGCGCAGGGTTGGACATCTGCGCCTCCGCCAGAGCAGTACTAACTCCAGAGATGGGAGTTCAAATCATTCCCACAGGAGTAAAAGGACCTCTTCCCCAAGGAACAGTAGGCTTATTGTTAGGACGCAGTTCTTCTACGCTAAAAGGACTTATGATATGTCCCGGGGTAATTGATCCCGATTATGAAGGTGAAATAAAAATTATAGCTAGCTCTCCAAAGGGTATATCAGTAATTTCACCAGGAGATAGAATAGCACAGTTATTAATAATACCCAGCCTACATGATAAATTTTCCAGTAGTACTATAGAAAGAGGTTCCAGGGGATTAGGCTCCACAGGTGTAGATTGGGCTATGCTGTCTTTAAATTTAGATTCTCGTCCCATGCTAAAACTAAATATTCAAGGACATGAATTTAATGGACTACTGGATACAGGTGCAGACCTTAGCATCATATCTCGTCAAGAATGGCCAAAACATTGGCCGTTACAACAAGCCACTCAAACGCTTCGAGGCCTAGGAGTGGCGACTAATCCCCATAGAAGTGCAATGGTATTAGATTGGAAGGATCCTGAAGGATGTGAAGGAACTATACAGCCATATGTATTGGATCATCTTCCTATAAATTTATGGGGACGAGATGTCCTAGATCAATTAGGTTTGACATTAACAAATAACATCAATCCAAATGCGCCCACTATTAGGGCTAGACAAGGTTTCAGGAAAGAAAAAAGATTAGGAGAACAAGGCATAGCAGCACCAATTCAGATAGATCAGGGAATAAATAGACATGGACTGGGTTTTCAGAAGGGGTCACTGAGGCAATAAAAATTACTTGGAAATCAGATAGACCAGTATGGGTTCCTCAGTGGCCCCTGACTAAAGAAAAGATACAAGCAGCCCATGACCTGGTCAAACAACAATTAGCGGAGGGACATATACAACCTTCCGTATCTCCTTACAATACTCCCATTTTTGTCATTAAAAAGAAATCTGGTAAATGGAGATTATTGCAAGATTTAAGAGCCATTAATAATGAGATGGTTATTATGGGACCTGCTCAATCAGGGATTCCTCAATTGTCTGCTTTGCCAAAAACCTGGTACGTTTTAGCTATAGATATTAAAGATTGTTTTTTTTCAATTCCAATTCATCCTGAGGATAGTCCACATTTTGCATTTACTATCCCTGCACTGAATCATGAAGGTCCTGATCAGAGATATGAATGGAAAGTACTCCCTCAAGGGATGGCTAACAGCCCAACTATGTGTCAAATTTATGTTAACAAAGCAATCCAGCCACTTAGAAATCAAAATCCTAAACTACAAATATTTCACTATATGGATGATGTATTGTTAGCACACAAAGATAAAAACACATTGCTAGAATGTTATGCCACACTTACAAATTTATTAAAAAATTATAATCTAGAGATAGCAATAGATAAAGTACAATTAAATTTTCCAATTAATTATTTAGGAGTTCTATTATCCTCAACCATGGTCCGTCCACCAAAAATTCAAATACGAGTAGATCAACTCAAATCACTTAACGACTTTCAAAAGTTATTAGGAGACATAAATTGGATAAGGCCTTATCTAGGCATACCAACAGGAGAGTTGGGACCTTTATTTGATATCCTAAAAGGTCCATCAGATCCAAATTCACCCCGCATGTTAACGCCTGAAGCAAGAAAGGCATTAAAAATTATTGAAACATATATGGAAAATATGCATTTGGATAGAATTGATATAACTTTGCCTTTATTATTTATTGTAATACCAACAAAAAATATTCCTACAGGAGTATTTTGGCAAGAAGGTCCATTATTGTGGATACATTTATCTTATTCTCCTAACACTATTCTTACTAGGTATCCTGAGGCTGTAGGACAATTAATACTCAAAGGAATAAAAGCAGCAAAGGGAGTGTTTGGAATTTCTCCCAATAAAATTATTACTCCATATACTATGGATCAAATTGATGAGTTAGCTAATGAGTTAAATACTTGGGCAATAATCATGTGTAAATCTAATGTTTCATTTGATAATCACTTACCATCTAATCCTTTGTTGTCTTTTTGGTCTTCGCATCCTGTAGTTTTTCCAAAAATGACAAGAAAAACCCCTATCATGAATGCTCCAAATGTATTCACTGATGGGTCAAATAATGGTACAGCAGCAGTAGTTACCCCTGATCAAACTTTTACATTTTTAGTACCCAAACAATCAGCTCAAAAGGTAGAGCTTAATGCAGTTTTACAAGCTTTTGTGATGTTTAAAGATTCTGTATTTAATTTATTCTCTGATAGTCAGTATGTAGTTAATGCTATAGTATCCCTTGAAGATGCTGGCAGGATTTCCCCTTCCTCTACTGTTTTCTCTTTGCTTTCCACTATACAAAGTCTAATCTGGGACAGAAAAGATCCATTCTTTATAGGACATATCAGAGCACATACAGGATTGCCTGGAGCCCTTAGTTTGGGCAACGATTTAGCAGATAAAACTACACATGACATACATATTTTCTCTACACTAGAAGAAGCTACACATTTTCATAAAAGGTTCCATGTCAATGCTAATACTTTACAAAAGCGTTTTAAAATAACTAAGGAACAAGCTAGACAAATAATAAAACAATGTCAAAATTGTGTGACCTTTTTACCACAAGTTAATCTTGGAGTCAATCCTAGAGGACTGATACCTAACCATATTTGGCAGATGGACGTCACACACTTGCCACAATTTGGAAAATTAAAATATTTGCATGTTACAGTTGATACTTCTTCCGGATTTTTGATGGGCTCCCTTCATTCCGGAGAAAAAACTAAAGATGTTATAGCTCATTGCTTACAAAATTTTGCCACTGTGGGCGTTCCAAAACAGTTAAAAACAGATAATGGTCCTGGTTATATTTCTACCTCTTTTAAACAATTTTGCTCATCATTTGGCATTACTCATATAACAGGAATTCCATACAATCCACAGGGACAAGGCATAGTTGAAAGAGCTCATCAAACTATTAAAATGTACTTACTAAAGCAAAAAGAGGGAATTGGAAAGGGGTATATGTCACCCAAAGATAAACTTAAAATAACCCTTTTTACTCTAAACTTTTTAAATTTGGATTCCTCAGGGCTTAGTGCTGCGGAAAGGCATATGTGTCCAAAAAATGTACATAAGCCTAAGGTACTTTGGAAGGATATTCTAACAGGACAATGGAAAGGTCCTGACCCAGTGATTGTCTGGAGTCGGGGTTCTGTTTGTGTTTTTCCACAGGGAGAACAGCAGCCGATTTGGATTCCAGAGAGATTAACTAAAACAATTTCTACAGGCCAAAAGGAAGATGATTTGACTCAAATCCATAACAGCTGATATCCAGAACTCCAGTTTGGCTATTCTTACATCTGCGACGGTGATTAACCAGGATGTTTTTTTCAATATTTATTTTATTATTTGCCTTTTCCCACATCATAAAGTTCTATTTTATTTTTGAGCTCATACAGACCTAGGATAATGTTTTTCTGATCAGTTTTATTTTTTGACTGTGGAGTTTTTAAGCATTGCAATGGAGATTTCACCTAGGTAAAGCTACAAGGCCTTTACTATTGTCTTATGTGTTGTATGTTATGTGTGCACACTTCTGTTTTGTGTTGTATGTCTGTATGTGTGTATGTCCATATATCATATATGAGGAGCGCTCATGAATAAATGGATCCAAATTTTTTTTATTCATGTGATTTTAATGGTTTAATTTAGATTGGGTAAACAGCTGTTGAAAATTGTTTTAATATGTGAACAAATAAGGAGGTTAACAGATCTGTTTGTTTACTTTCACCTTTCCTTCTCATTATATTTAATAATTCTGTTCAGGATAATGTAAATTGTTCAAAAAATTGTTTTCTTAGTGCCTGTTGGAATGTTACATAATTTTTTTCTTAGCATCATTGCCAGAATTCCTATCTTCATCCCAGTGCCGGTGAAGACAAAGATAAAACCAAACTACAGCTTCTTCGATAGTTATCACAACAAACTGTAAAAACTGATGCATCAATGAATAATAACTCAACAAGTAATGCTCAATTAAGGAGTTGATTTACTTTGGGAGGAAATGGACATATTGACAGATTCCTCTGCTTTGAATTGCTTGCAGACCTTGCCTGGACTATGTATCATTTGTATGTATTGTGAACTATCTGTTGGTACAGCGAATTGTGGTAGTGCTGGAGTATTTTTGCTGATGGTGTCACCGGTGGTACAATTTTTCAAAGGAGCCCTCAATTGGCTTAGTGTCATGGCATTTTGCATCCTCCTCCCTTCTACTAGTGATGGTCTAAAATTTGGGGGCCAACAGAGGTGAGGCAAAGAACCTCACCCCCCCACTGGTGCAAAGGCCTATCCACAAGTATGGCTGTATGCTGGACCGGTAGTCAGTGACGGGTATGATCCAATTGCAGTGGTACCAACCTAAGACAGGAGGCTGACGCCTAGAGGTCAGTTCATCCGATGACGGGTAAGGACCATATGTTGAATTGGACTGCCTAACAGGCACGGTCCCTAAGCCACATTGCTTGTTGTTTAATTAAACAAAAAGGGGGAGATGCTGAGAGCCACGGCCGAGTCTGTATGGCCCCTGGCATTTTGCCAACAGTATTGATTGACAGGCGAGGCATTACTATCCGCCTCTGCCGCAACTTTTGAGTTCTCGCACTATTTTGGAGTTCTCATGGGGATTTCCAGGGATTCCCCGAGAGTTCCCATTGGTTGGGGAAGTGCAGGAGGAGGGATTTCCGGGAGAGATTTTTCCGGCTGGGGTTCCTGGACAAGCCTCCTGGCGCGTTCGGGAGGATTCCCCGGGAGCTGTGTGAAGTGTTTTCCTGCAGTTTAAAAATAAAGTTTGTTCCTGCTTCAGTGGCTCGTGATTTGTGCCCAGCCAGACTGCGGCAGTGCAGGATGGGGGAGAGGTACAGGATGGGGGGAGAGGTGCAGGATGGGGGAGAGGTGCAGGATGGGGAGAGGTGCAGGATGGGGGAGAGGTGCAGGATGGGGGAGAGGTGCAGGATGGGGGGAGGAAGCAGTGATGCCTGTCAACATGGATGAACTTGAAAACATGCTGAGTGAAAGAAGCCAGACGTGAAACATCACATGCTGCATGATCCTGTCTGTAAAATGTCCGGGAGAAGCTGTGGCTGTCAGGGTTAAGAGGTTGGGACACTGACTGGGGTAAGGCATTAGGCATTCAGAGGAGAAGCCATCAGTGGCCACAGAGGGGGATGTAGGTGGGGCAGGGCAGCAGAGCAGATGTCTGGGCAGCAGGAAGAGACCAGCAAGGTTAGGCCCAAGACCACTCGACCTCAGCCTCCCAAGTCACAGGGATTACAGGCGTGTACCACTGCACCTGGATAAATAGTGATGTATGTGTTAAAGATTAAATTTTAAATAAGTATTTGGACCTTCAGTTTTTAAAATTTATTTTTATGTGGTGCTGAGAATCGAACCCAGTGTCTCACACATGCTAGGCAAGCGCTCTACCACTGAGCCATAACCCTAGCCCTTAAATAAATATTTGGGAAAAATATTTGCAAAATATGTGATAACTAAAGGGCAAATCTTCCCACATATAAAGAACTTTTATAAATCAATAAAAATCTGACCATCTATGAAGGGAAATGGCAAGACATTACTAAGAATATTTATTACCAATTTTCCTATTTTTATTGGTGCATTATTGTTGTACATAATGGTGGAATTTGTTATTATATATTTGTACATGCACATGAATATTCCAGTATAATTTGGCCAATATAACTCTCCAGTGTTTCCCCTTACTATAATTTTTTAAAGGGATAAAGGAAAGTGAATGGAGTACTGATACTGACAGATGAGGTAAGGTGGCTGCATCTCAAAATAATGACTCTGAGTGAAAGAGGCAGGACAAGGGAGCACCCAGAGGTGCAGACTGCATGAGCTCAGACTCTAGGAGGTCAAATGCAGCCGCAGGGACGAGCCGCGTCAGTGATTGGATGAGGTAAAAAGTAAGAAGGGGGGGGATTTCAAAAAAGCACAAGGACGATTTGGGGGTGAAGCACATGCTCGTCAATGGCTTCACCACAGTTGTACGCTTACATCAGAACTTGTCGAATCGGACACTTTAAAGAGATGCAGCAACCAGGCGTGGTGGGAAAGCTGTAACACCAACGGCTAGGGAGGCTGAAGCAGGAGGATCACACGTTCAAAGCCAGCCTCAGCAATTTAGCAAGGCTCTAAGCAACTTAGCGAGACCCTGTCTCAGAATAAAAATAAAAACTAAGAAGGGCTGGGGATGTGGCTCAGTGGTGAGCACCTCTGGTTTCAATCCCATTAGCACATACACACAAAATAAAGAGGAGCAGCGTATGGCCTTCTCACTGAAGCTTCTACAAAAATGGTGGGGCATTATCTAAAAGAAAATGCAAACATCAATAACATAGACTCTTAAAAACTCAGTATCCCTGAAGAAAGAAAAAACGAGGCACCATTTTTCAGCACTATCTTGGCAAAGGTGCTATAACAGAGCTGGGTTGGTTTTGACATAGGACCCAGGAAGCAGGCTGGCCCTTAGGCTGAAACTGGTCCTGCTTGACTTCATGCATGGCCCAGGCCTTCAGGGCTAGTGGCCTCCTTCCCACGGGCTCTGGACAGCAGCAGGAGGCAGTGAGGCAGGCCTCCAGGTCAGCACAGACACCAGGTGGAGGCCCGAGCGGTAGTGAGCGGTCTGCCCCACTCCTTGGCTGCTGACCAGAGCTGCTTCCCAGAGTCAAGTGTGGACCACCGAACACGGCCCTCTGAGCAGCTCCGCAGAGCACGGGAATCGGATTTGAGCCAGAGACAAGCGGCTCAGTGCTGTCCTATTCGCCCAATGAGGACGGTTCAGAGGACACAAAGGTGGCTTCCACCGCTTCTCCAACCATCTCTGCCATGGTCCAAAGAGACAAAGAAAACCACTTGTAGATACAGGACCGACCTTCACAATGAAGGCCTTAAGACGTGGTCTCCAAGAGGATGTTTCCCTAGAGCAGGAGTGGCCGCTGTTTTAAGTCGAACTGAACTAAACCAAGTTTCCGTGTGGACAAGAACTGCTGTAGGCCTGAACTGACCAGAGCAGGAGGGGCCTCGCTCTGCGTGGAGGGCCAGCACACCCCAGGGAGCCAGCACAGGGGCAGCGGTCACTGCTAGCGGCCTCGAGTCTGCCAGCTTGCCCAGGAGCACCAGGGAGAAGCAGAACCCAAGGCCGGGGCACGGATGATTTGCCAACACAGCCACTGACCCCGGATAATGGAGGAGTGACTGAGGACCTTGGCAGTGTCGCTAATCGTGATAGATATCTGTGTGGCCCTTCTGATAAATGTTCGTGGCACAGAAGAGCTGATGGAACGGTACGAATAATGATCCTCATTCGTTCTTAGACCTCTTTGCTGAAATTGCCAATTAAGATAGTGCTGGGAGAGGAAGTGATTCCCATCAGCAGAGAAAATGGCTTGAAACCAGCATCTCCAACCCCAGATGCCAAGCGGAGCTGCTGGCGCCCGCAGCAGCTGCTGACCAGCTCTTGGCCCCAGGAATACTGTCTTGGGGCAGACGCAAACGCTCTGTCCTTGAGACGACCCCTGCATGCTGAGGACGTGAATGCCCATGCCCACCTCACCCTGCTGTCCCAGGCCGCTTCTTGACTCTGCCTGGGTGGGGTGCACTGGCCTGCCGGCCCCGTGGGTCACCACTGCAGCCTCGTGGGGCTGTGGTGCAGATAAGGAACAGCAGCAGTGCTGGGTGCCTGTGACAGCTGCCGGGCTGTGTGGACCCTGCCCTGGGGGAGGACATTGGAGATACCCAGGGTCCAGCGGGCAGCACCCTGGCACCTGCACCTATGCCCTGTGGCTGATGGGTTACCAGCTGTGGGTGGACCCAAGACCCTCCCCGCCATCAGTCACCATGGAACCTCGTCCTGGGGACCACATGTACTCTCGTGGCCCTAGACGGTAAAAGCAGAAAAGTCTCACCCCAAACAGGGCCTATTCCTCTCCTGGGGTTCAGGCAGAATGTAGTGAAGACCGCAAGGCCGAGGCAAGGGGAATTCGTCCCTCACAGGCTGGAGGCCACAGGTCCAGGGCGAGCTGTGGCAGGACCACACTCCCCCCAGATGCCGGGTAGGACTGGCCCAGGCCTCCCGCCAGCTTCCGGGATCAGCTGGCTCACAGCAGCACTGCTGCAGCCTGCACCCCATACCTCCAGGTCCAACCTCCCTGCCGTGTGAGGACGCCAGTGCTCGTGGGCTAGGACCCACCCTGATGACCAGCAAAGACCCTCTCTCCAAAAAAGGCCACAGTCTAGGTACTGGGGACAGGGGGAGGGGACAATGCAGGCCATGAGACAGGACAAGCAGGCCTGAGCCAGCCTAAAGTGAAAACTACAGAATTCTGTAAAAATACAATAATCCAACATACACACCAGGGGGGAAGGGGCTGCGGCATTTGTGCAAAAGGTCGACCCAGATCAGGCCATTGTACAGAGTATATCGCCCACTTCTCTGGTGCCCAGCCAGATCTGCCAAGAGTTCAGAGTAAAGACAGGACAGATTTACCTCACTCTTACTCCGACAGGTTTGCTACCAGGATTGAGGCGATCGATTAGATATACGGCCTCAGGAAAGCTCGGTATTAAACTGTCATTTTGTCAATAAAACGTCATTTCATCAATATAATGTCCGTGTGCCTGAATGTTTCTGCATAATTAATTCTGCTGATGCATTAAGGAATGTTATACACAATATTAATCAAAAAGTAGTGTCAATAGAAGGGTAATATATAAACCCAGATATAAAGATTACAAACCTCTCTGAAAGCTGTATTCCCACTGAGACACTTCTCATCCAGAAATATTTGTATTTTTTTTCATAAAACTGCAATTTAAAAAATTAGTTAGTCAAGGAAAAGCAATTAGAGTAACATAGAGAAACCTCTTGGGAAATTAATTTTTTACTAAACATTGTTTGATAAATGGCACTCAGCGTCTACATGTCCTCTGAAGATGAAAGTGGCCAAGCCACCATGCTGTGGACAGTTCCACCTCCCGTGAAACTGCTGGTGTCGCCACGATAGGCCCCAAGGGCCCTCCCGTGGCACACCCAAGCCAGGCTTGGGAGCTCTGGATGCCTCTGCCCAGGCACCTCCTGCAGGCGGGTGTGTGGGAGCCTGTGAGGCGGGGACGTGACCCTCTCACAACTGGCCTCAGCTCCTGTCCCCAGATCCTGCCCCCCAGTTGCTGATTTCTGTTCTTGCTCTGGCCTGAGGCACCGGGCACCTCCCTTCTCATGTGCCCAGCTGTGCTCTGCCCTGTGTCCCTCTGAGAGGTGACAGAGGAGGCTTTGGGATGCCCCTGAGCCTGCTGTCTGAAGCCTCGCCTTGCCGACAGTGTGTTGGTCGTTGGTCTGGTCGGGGTTCAGTGCCCCTGATCCAGCTCTGTTACCTGCCGTCCCTGGGGCTGGGCCCCATCCTGCCCAGGAGACAGACTCCCACATGTGCAGACGCTGGCTCTGGGCTTGGACACACGTGGGCTCTCGTCCTGATGGCAGGTGCACCAGCTCTGTCACCCTGAACCAGGACTTGGAGGATGCCACTGGCTGCCCCATGTTCTGTGGCTCTCTGTGCCCAGAAAATGCCTGTACCTGGCTGGGTACATAGCTCAGTGGAAAACCATCTGCCTGTCATGTGTGAGGCCCTAGTTTAATCCCTGGCACCACCAAAACCAAAGCTGCCTTGGCTCACACAGGTTGGCGGCAGGCGCGGCAGGCGCGGCAGGCGCGGCAGGCGCGGCTTTGGAAAGACCCCTTCCTGCGGGCCTGGCAGATCAGCCTGAGCTACTCCATTCTCCTCACTTGACCCAAAAGGGCCAATCAGGAGGGGGAGTCAGGATTCCCTCCTGGTCACAGCCGGAGCAGCCACCACTGTGAACCTCCAAACCAAGGTCCAGGGAGAATCCAGCAGACTCCCTGGCTGCCTGGCCAGTGCACCTGTCACCCAAGTAGAGCCAACCCTGGTCCCTTCTCACTCCAGCCTGCGTGTCCTGAGGGAAAACAGCAAATGAGACACAGCCTAACTCTGGGGTGAATCTGACTTCCTGCCAGGCTCCTGCTCTCTCTGAGCCTCAGTCTCCAGATGGTGAAACGGGCACCATGGAAATGCTCTCACAGAAGCACAGAGGGGCTCAGGCCACTGCCTGGCACGTGCTCCAGGCCAGCACAGGCGGCCTCTGGCTCTCCATTTCAGGTTTCAGGCATGTGCCCCCTTACAAGTCCCACCACCACCACCACCACCAGGCACGACTAGTTAACATGGAACAGAAGGTGCCCCGTGAAGGAGCCTGCATGCTCCAAGCACCTGCTACGCACAGGCATTCCCCACACATGCCCTAGTGTCCCCACATCCTGCCTGGGGTTGACGTACAGTATCTCCGCCGTAGAGATAAGGAAACTGGAGCAGTGAAGGATCAAGGAAGTTGCCCGGGTCAGGGGACAAGCTGCCGGAGAGCTGCGTGTGTACCTGGACCTGTCCAGCTGCAAAGGTCAGCTGGGTCCCAGGGGACGGCTTCTTCTGTGAAGTATCACCAGCCCACGGAATATGCAAAATGTGGCCAAGTGTCTTCGAGCACCCCCCACACTGCCATCGACCCCAGGGCCCAGAAATACTAGCCACATGCTCCCCCACTGACTGCGCCCCCTGTCCTGTTCCCTGTGCTCCTGCTGTATCACTGACTAGTAAGATCCTGTTCTGAGTCAGTAGCTTATTCCTAATGGATTCCTAAAATTGTTTTAAATGAGAGAGAGCCTGGGAGTGTCCTGTGCGATCCAGCCTGGCCTCCTGGGCTCCCGTGATTCTCCTGCCTCAATCTCTTGCAAGGCGGGGGCTACGGGCACACATCATGGTGCCACATTTTACGAAAAATCATCTAACTTTTCCATTCACAACTGTAACATAAAGATACTGTTGTGAATTGTTTCATATTTGTTTTTCTTTTGTTTCCAGAAACTTGAATGCATTTTAATATGGAGGTTCACATTGTATTAATACAGGGCAGGTGGGTCCACAACTGCAGATCGCCAGATGCAGTCTTTTAAAACCTCTTTAGCTGGCAAGCAGATCTTATTAGTTCTGTATATCATTAAGAGGCCCACGCTCACATCAAATCATCCTTATTAATTTAATTATTAAACCAAATTTGCAATAATTACAATCCCTTTCCAAAGAAAAATTGTATTGTCAATATATTTCCCATCAAGTATTCCTAGGAGCTCACAATTATCTACAGACACATTCAAGCTCTGAAAAAGGTCCCACATGTTAAATATCTCATCTTCTTCCTCTGATACCCTTTGTCATCTAAAAATGTTTTATAATCATTTGGGAGAGGCGAACTCTATTTCTTAAGTTATAGGCCATCAGTTAAAGGAAGGTTGTTTTGATATATTCAAGTCATGAGACACTTCCTATGCATATTTTTTTGTCTGTGTAGGAGCCAAGCAAGCATTTTCACCTCGTGGCAACGTAAGTGCAAAAGATTCACTAACTAAAGATAAGTGCAGCTGGGTGATCATTCAGGATGATGAAGAGGTGACAGCGATTATCGTGATTAAAATGTGCCCTAAATTACTGTCCAGAAAAGTCGACACCCACGGGGGGCTGCAGACCTCCAGCCAACCATGGGGGAGCCCTGGGGCAGGGAGAGCAGGTCCTCCCCGGCTGGCTCAACACAGTGCAAGGTTAATCGCTGGGATTGTCCCAACTCAGGGCTGCAGGCCTACCACTCTCCTGGGTACCAGCAGCTCAACATGTATTTGATGAAGTTTTTAAAAAACAATGCATTATTTTAAATAGTTTGTTATGCAAATATAAGGTTTATGGGCACAAAGGAGAGGTTCTTCTTTGCTGCAAATTTCAAGAAGTAACTGATCAAATAAATTATGGAAAGATTATATACAAATAAATCCATGATTTATAATGAACGCCAAATGCATAGACTATAAATTCTCATTATTAGATATTTCACTAAGAAGCCAGAGGAAAAGAATACACAAATTAAAAAAAAAACTAAATAAATATGACAACCAGTAATTGGCTCATTTTAGTTGTCCTGTTCTCACAAATTGCCACTCTCCATTTAGAAAACACGAGCCCACAGCCTGTGTGCTAGAACAGAACAAGGACAGTACTGGTTCTGCAGAGGGAATCGGGTCTAGTATTTGAGAAATAACACAATCCTCACCCCTGTCTTCCAGGACACTCCCTTCCCTGCCCCTGGAACATGAAGGACTGCTCTGACCAGCTGGACTGCCCACCTGTCCACCAGCATCAGCGCTGAGGTGGCATTCCTCCAAAGTGCACACCGTGGCTGAGAATGTCCCATGAGAGTTCATGACAGCAACCAGGCCCTAAAGGGAGCAGCCCAGCAGACACACAGCGGCAGGTCCCTCCGTGGCCTCCCTGAAGGACGAGCCTTTCAGCTGGTCCACAGCAACCAGAAAACCGGCTGAGCTACAAGTCCATAAAAAGTGACTGGAGTGTTTAATGACTCAGGAGGTTTTTATGTAATTCTTGAATTTTGAATCCTGGAAGCTGAAGACCAGACACTAACGAGGAGTCAACCAGCCATCTGTCCAGGACAGCCATCTTCTGTGGCTCCCAGGAGAAACCCCAACTCTGGGTTTTTGAGGCTTGGTGGCTTTAGGTGAAAGGCAAGGTCATGCTGCATTGATTTAGTGCATTATTAGCTGTTTATACAGTACTGAAGCAGCGCATGACGTATGAAAAATGACTTTCCGATCTCAGAAAATAAATCAGGGCTAGCAAGTGATTCCACTTAATACTTAGCTTTAGCCAGTAAAATATTACACCTGCTATTACTCAGGACAAACACAGCCCCTTCCATTTGTTTATTGAGGAAACCATTTATTTGAGGACATTTAATTGCAATAGTGAAGCCTGACTTGGGGGTTAATCCCAGTTTATCGATGCAATTAAAAGCAGTGTGTGCTGGTCTCATATTTATTATCTAGAGGGAAAATGTTGACACAACCCGGTGTTGAGACCGGTGTGCTTGAGGGTATCTGTGCTGTTCGAGGTGTAAGGTGGGGTTGCCGGTGTGCAAGCAGCCAACACCGCTCTGCTCTGTGTCAGCGTTTGCGTAATCTAATTGGGGAAAGGCTTCTAATTTGATTTTACTTGGAGCAATATGAGTTCAGATTGTTATATAGACCTAGCACTGTTTGGTTTCTTGTCAATGATTCATGGTATTTTAATGCTCAACAGGCAAACACGGAGGCTCCCAGCACGAACTTGGCAGCATTCCACAATTACCTCGCTGGGATTCCACCCGCCCCTTCCCCAACTGTGGCCATGTCCTCCTGCAGTGCATACTTCACTGCTCTGGTCTGGGTCAACCGCTGGGCGTCTCCCACCTCACAGCTTGAGTGGGAAGTGGAGAGGCTGGAGTCCACAGCCGCTCGGGACCTTACTGGGATTCATCTTGAGACACGGCCTGCAAAAGCAAGTTCAAGATCTTAAAGACATCTCTTAGGAAGCACTTCCCAACTCATTTTTCCATCCAACATTACCCTGCCACCAAAGCCGATAAGAAGCCTGCCAGAAAAGAAAACGGCAGGCTAAGATCCCCAAGGGACACAGATGCCAACCTCTTCAGCAAAACACTGGTAACAAGTTCAAGAACACATCGAGAGGATCGTTGGCCATGATCCAGTGGGATCCATCCCCAGGATGCAAGGATGGTTCAACAGCACAAATCAATAAATGTGATACCCAACTTTAAATGAAGGAAGGAAACAACCATATGATCTTCTCACTAGATGCATAAAAAGCATTAGCCAAAATTAATGTCCTTTCCTGGTAAACACATTCTACAAAGGTAGCCCAGGAACTGACCTTATTTAACATAATAAATTCCATATGTGATAAATTCCACAGTTAAGACACCCACAAGGGTGTAAAGCTGAAAGCTTTTCTTCTACAATCAGGAACAAGACAAAGAAGCCCACTTGAACATTTCTAGTTAACATAGTGCTACAAGTCCTAGCCAGAAAAATTAGGCAAGAGAAAAAAATAAAATGCTTCCAAATTGAAAAAAAAAGAAAGAAAATTGTTTGTTTGAAAATGACATCATTTTATATAAAGAAAACTCTAGACTCCACCAAAAAATGTTAGAATTAATAAACTAATCCAGTGTTGTGGCAGAACACAAAATCAACCTATAAATATTAGCAGCATTTCTATAACACTAATGATGGATTATCTGAAAAGGAAATTAAGAAAACAATCCCAGTTACGTGAGCATCGAAAATAATAAAATGCTTACATAAAAATTTAACCAAAGAGGTTAAAGATATGTATACCAAAAACTATAAAACATTGATGAAAGAAATTGGAGAAGACTACAAATAAATAAAAGGAGATACCAAGTTCATGAATCAGAAGAATTAAAATTGTTAAAATGTTCTATTACACAAAGAGGTTTGTAGATTCAATGCAATCACCATCAAAATTCCAATGGCCTGGGTGGGGATAGCTCAGTTGGTAGAGTGCTTGCCTTAATGCACAAGGCCCTGGGCTCAATCCCCAGCACCACAAATAAACAAATAAACAAACTGGTTTTAAAAAACCCTTTTCCCCAATTGGTTATGATTCTCATTTTCCTTGTTACATTTCTATCATTTTTATTTTTGCTTTTCAATTATTTTCAGTTATTTTTTTAGTTGCCAATGGACCTTTTATTTATTTGTATGTGGTGCTGAGGATCAAACCCAGGGCCTCACATGTGCCAGGCAAGCGCTGCGCCACTGAGCCCCAGCCCCAGCCCTGCTTTTTAATTTCTGTCTTCTGTCATATTTGTTTTAATGTCTGCCTATCTGGTTGGATTCGTTTCCTTTTTAAATTTTGCTCCTTTTGACATACGAAATGAAGCAGACCTGCCTGGAGGTCCTCACGGCCCTTCTCCTCCCGTCCTGTCCCCTCTGCCCCTCTCCACCAGCGGCACACAGGCCTGTCCTCTCTTCCTTGCCTCCGAGGGCCTCCACGGTCCTGCTAACCTCACACCACCTGGTGGATGTGGGGTGTTCCAGAGGTACTGGGGCTCGAGCCCCAGCTCTTGAATGGCAGAGAAAGCTGCCGCGGTGGCGAAGGGCCTGGTTTCCAGTCAGAAAGACCCAAACTCTAGCCAGGCATGGTGGCACGTGCCTGCAGGCGCAGCTACTTGGGACTGAGGCAGGGGTCTCAGTAAGTGGAGGGCTGCCTCAGCAACTTAGACTCCGTCTCAACAGAAAATAAAAAGGGCTGGGAATTGTAGCTCAGTGGTCAGGTGCTTGCCTAGCCTGCCTGAGGCCCTGGGTTTAATCCCCCTACCACAAAAACAAGCACAGGCTCTCTCCTGCTTACAGGTCTCATCTCTAAGTGCAAATGGCAATTATTTCCCTTCCAGGTCCTGGACCCCAGAAGTCCTGTTGCAAAGGTCTGCTGCCAGGAGCTGCAAAGCAAGAACTGTGCTGAGCAAGAAGAACACGGACTCAGGGTCAGATAAGACTGGGTTCACCTTCTGGCTTTGCCACTTGCTAGATGTGCAATTTGGGGCAAATCCACCAAAACTCTGTTTCCTCACCTGTAAATGGGGATAAGATCAAACCTGACAGTCGACTTGTATGGGATTCTCAATCAATTTTAATCCCGTTCTTCTCCACTGAGCTTCTGCCATATTTTTAAAAGCACAGATAAAAGTGTCTCTCTTATACTTGGCTATTGTATCACTCTCATAGTCTCTGTGGGGAAGACAAAATAGAATTTTCACAGGGTGAGATGAAACTGAAAGCCAAACAAATTAAGCAAGTTGCCAAAGTAATAGCTGACAAATGCCAAGCCAGGGCAAGAGCCAGGACTAGCCATCCTTGTTGTGTAGCACAGAAAAACACCAGAGTCAGTGGCTGCTTCTCAGCATCCTGTGGAATGCACGCACCACGGGCTTCACGCTGCTGTCCTGCCGGGGTCTCCTGAGCTGACGCTGTTCTCTAGTTCTTTCACACATGCCCACCTTTCCTTATCCAAGGAGCCCTTGAGTTCCTTGAGCACAGAAAAGGAGATTAAGCTGCCACCTCATCATCCTTTAGAAGGAAGTGGGTCACAAAGTGGCTTAATAAGTGCTTGCTCTCTTGGATCCTGCTAAATAGCCTACTTGGGGCGAAGAAAGCAGAACATGTACCTGCAAGTGTCACCGGGGGCAGGGGGCAGGGGGCAGGTGAGGTGCTGTGCATGAATAGGGAAAGGTAGGAAGAGGTTTGCAGACGCTGACACAGCAAGCTCTCACTCAAACCCAGCAGGTCGCCCTTCAGCTGACCCATCTTAGACCACTGCTCTGATCAAGTCCAGACAAGCAGCAAGATGAGAGCAAAGTCCACCATTCTGCTCTAGAGGAGCTCTGTTCCCAGGATGGACCAGGAGCTGCTGGGGGTAGGACAGCAGATTTCTATAGAAGGGGGTCATCAAGTACTCTCTGATTGCCAAGGATTGCCCCCACCCCTGGAATCTGTGAGACAATCACAACTAATAAGGAGGAGGAGAAGGGCAGATTCTGAACTCTCCCAGCCCGTGGGTTGGAGTGGACAGAGATGGTCTCTGCCTGTTGTACTTCCCCAGGAAGAGCTAATCAGTGGTGGTGGTCAGCACTAGAGATATCTGACAGGTCTCATTGGTACCCTTCTGCTTGGCAGGGTCCTTCCCAGAGGTGCCAAAGGAATGAGTGCCCCTCCAATGGACCTAAAATCTCCTTTCCCCTAAAAACTATGATTGTATCAAAGACACGCCGCCGCCTCCCGCGCTGTATCCCCGAGAAGAGATGTAACAAGGGGAGGAAGTGATTTCTGAAAGGAGCACTGGCCAAGAGTCAGAAAGAGGCGCTGCTCCTGCCCTGGGCCTCGGCAAGACCCTTACTTAACCTCGCTAGTTTCCGACCTGACTTCACCCCAGCGTCCCACAGAGCTCAGGACCAGGACCTTCCAGGAAGGGTTCCGCAGGAAGTCTCAGGCCCCTTGGCTCAGACCCTTGTCAGGACCCCGGAAGGGATCCCAGGGAAGGATTTCTCCCTGCGGGAGGTCGAGGCCGCCTGGAGGAAAGTCTGGTTAGGATACACCGAATGGACCCGTTTCTAACTTCCTTTCCTAGGGGAATGGGAGAGGAGCAGACAGAGAGGGCTCCCCAGGCGGCCGGGAATCTAAGGAGACCCGCTGCCAGTTTTGGAGCCTAAAGGCTGGCCCCGGGAAAACAGCCAGACACGACTGCCTGCCGCCTGGGGACCAGGGTCTGCGCCTGCCCCCGGCCAGGAGCAAAGCTGAACCCCGGGGAGGGGGGAGGCGAGTCCAGCCGGGCGGGCGGAGCCTGGGGACCCAGCGCGGGGCCCGCGGAGCTGCTGGGAAGGGGCACCGCAGGAAGCCGCAGCCTCATAAATCCGCCTGGGAGGAATTCACTCCTTTTCAATTAATTAAGGGCTGGGGGCCCCCTCGCCCACTTAAGCTGAATTCGCGGTCACCGGCGTGGGGTGCTTGTGGGGACAGCACCATCGAGGTGGCGTCGGGTGTGGCCCCACGTGCAAAGGCGCCCGCCTTGGGTGAGGGCTGCTGCGTGCGCAGAGAAGAGGTCGAGACCCGCAGAGAAGACTGGTCTAAGGCCATCTATTTAAAAAGCCATTTTAAAGTCTTGGAGGGAGGCGGAGGAACAGGCGGTTCCAGGAGAGCCCGCGGTCTGCACTCCAGAACCAGGCCCCCAGCCTGGCAGGCTCCCCGCCCCCGAGGGCAAGGGGTGACCACGCCGACCATCCCCTGTGGCGCACACGAGGCCGGGGGGGACCCTCTGCGGGTCTACTTAGCCGGGAGCCATCGGTCCATATTTAAAACCGAAAGATGCCCAAATGTTGCAGCCGAAGGGACCGCGTGGTGCCCACCAACCCCAGCAAGGAACCGCGAGGCGGCCAGGTGGTGCATTCTGGCCAGATGTTTAAGACAGATGAGGATGAGTCGTTAAAACCCACATTATATAGTCCTGTCGGGTATCAAACTGCATGCGCTGACCCATATATTCTAACTGGAAACCGACTCGAGTCACTTAAAATATTGCAACGTCGATAGGACTAATTAATTGGAAATAAGAAACGAAAGAATACAATTAAACGAGAAGAGAATCATTTTCTAATTTAATAGAGGGACATTTATAAAGATCACAAGCTAAAAGGCATCGAATGATCCTATCGACGTTCTACTAAATCAGCCCGCGGCCTGCGTCGGCAGGACCCGGCGGGCGCCGCATCCCTGCCCGGGATGTGGTGCCCGCGAGGATTTTGCTTCTGCCACAAACGAACTTTTGCATCCGTCCGACTGGAGCGACGCCAGCCTGCCCACAGGACTTGCTCTTCCCCGCCCGTGGCTCAGACCTGGCCGCGCAGACCGCCCTGAGCTGGTGGAGTCCTGCCTCCCGGCCAGCACGGATACATTACAACCAAATCACTAATTGGAAAGTGAAGTTGTCAATAAAGCAGCGCCCCGTGTATACAGTATCCTAAATATTAAGGTATTTTATTAGACCCATTTCCTAACAGTAATTTATTGCGATAAAACAGACACTGCAGGTCCCCTTAAATTGTCTTTTCATAATGAATAAATTTAAGCAGGCTAATTAATATATAAACTAGCCCAATTTGTCAAGTTGATTTGTATTTTAGTTAATTGTGAAAGTAATTACCACATGGTCAAATTAACAGCTTTCTGGAAATGACCAAGCCTGAGGTTTTATTTCCTTCCTGGGTGAAGAAAATTCATTTTTCCAAGCTCTTGATGTGATGAATAAAAGTCATAAATCTGGGTGATTGGTGCAGGCAGAGTCTAAATGGCTTCATATTTCATTTTAGGTTTAATAGAAATATTCATGCTCTGTTTTAATGAAATTAAATTGAGGGGGGATGGGGCTGGGAGGCGGCAGTGGCTGGGGGCTTAAAGGGACAGCGCACATTTTCATCCCCCGCCCACAGGCCAGGACGCCCACGTCACCTCCACCGGCCACCGATCAGCTCACTCCCTCCAGCCTTAGCCTGAGCAGGGCGGGCCTTTCCGCCGCCGGGGCAGGGGCGGCTTTGGAGCCTGCCCACCTGCGGCAACCGGAGCGCCACCCGGTGCCCTCTCCCACTCGCTTGCCGAGCCCTAGGCAAAGTCTGGGTCTGCCGCAGCTGTGAATGTGATCCCGCCCAGTTGTCACTCTCACACCCCGCTGCCAGGTCTGGCCGGTCCTCACCCTGCCCCAGCAGGTCCCGGGTCTCCGTTCCTTCCCATGCCAGCTGTGACGCTTGGGAAAGATGCTGAGCCACCCAAGAAACTGAGGACCCCTAGGCCCCTGCCTCCTGCTCCCGCTGGCCACTGCCCTGACACAATCTGCTAGGCTCGGGTCTCCTCGGCTGGAAAGTGACCCCGCAACCCCGATGCAGGGCTCGGTGACACTGCCCCGCAGAGGTCCCTTCTCAGCCTGCAGGGGAAGGAGGGTAAGGGAGGCGGCTCTCAGGCACCGCAACTTGGATGCGCTCACTGTCACCCTGCTGCTATGTGTTTCAGGGTCCCCAGCTGTCAGCCACTCTGGGTGCTCTGGGATGTGGGGTGAAGTCCACCAGTGTCCCTCGGCCCCAGGGCAGTTCTGGCCAGCCGGGCCCCTTAATGGAGCTGATCTGTGACTTGTTGATTTCCCCTGAGCAAATACGGCTTTGATGCAGTCCCAGCAAGAGTGGTTAGCTGATGAATTGACGAAAACTAATCAGCTTTATTGGGAAACAGGTTAAGGGCACAGGCGTGTCAATAACTCTCAGCCTGACCCCCTCGTCCATTAGCTGCGGCAGGCTGATTAGAGTGAGAAGACCCTCTCGCAGTTTGCACTGAAATTGCTTTCATAAACTCACCATTATTAGCAGTCGATGCGAGCAGCTAATCTAGAGAAGACATCCAGGCACGTCACATCTATCATCCGGGTTTATGTATCATTATCTCATTTACAGAATGTCTCAGTGTAATATGTGTTTTTGGCAATAGGCTTGGCCCTATGCCTGGGCTGCGTCGCTCTTTTTAGCCGCACAGTGGAGACCTCCGTAAGGGTCCGGTCCTTTCCTCACGGCCAGTCCTGGAAATTCGCATGGTCGGGAGAATTGGGAGCCACCCTGCACACACAACACACAACACACCCAGGCTCTCAATGCGACCATGCAGTCTCGGGAGCTGACCTCCAAGCCTGAGAGCATGGCTGTTACCCTCTCCTGCAAGTTTTTGGCCCAAAGTCTGGTTCTGTGTGTACACCTCCAACCTGGGAGCCTGGTGTGAGTTCAAGGTTCTGCCCTGGCCCTGAATCTGTGAGGCCCCAGTGGTGTGCTAGCTGCTCTCATCTGCTCCGGGAATAGGGCAGCATCCTCCTTCCTCCGGTCTGCACCAGCAGGGTGCAGAGACTCAGTGACCAGCCACAAGCTCGGAAAAGACCTGCTTTCCTCCCTGGCTCCTGCCAACCAGCCTGACTTTCCCTTCTCTGGGCCCACGGTGCAGTTCTCTTCCTCTGGTGGCAGTGGGGCCCAGATGTGCCAGGACTGGGAGCTGGCCACCTGTTCTGTCCGGTAATTATTTTAATGCAAGGGGCCCAGAGTCACTGGGTTTGAGCCTCCTGCAGCGACAGACGGCTGTGGGGCTATTGAGAGCTGTGGGCCTTTCAATGGAATTTCCCAGATGGGCCAAGGGGAGGCAGGGGCGGGCCACCAGGGCCTTTTAACGAGTTCATTAGCCAAATTATCTTGCCCGTAGCACAGGGCCCTGGAGACTGTGGGGGAGATGGAGGAGGGGTTCTCTTGGTCCCTCTTTCAGTCTTGGGTTTCTGCAGGACCAGTGTGAGGAGTAGGGAGAACTGCCACCCCCTGGGCGTTGGAAGAGAGAAGGCGCGTGTAGTTCAACTGCAAACCGACACTCCCTGGCACACCCGGTCAAGTCTGTCAAGACCCTGTGGAGAAAACATTATCAGAATCATGCAACGAGGAGATTTAATATCATAAGAAATGCAGTTGACCCAGACTCCAGATTGTCTACAACAGAGTGTCCTGCCCTCTGGAGACTTAGTTTATCCATCTGCAGAGTAGGGGGTGGGGTGGAGGGCAGGATATGTCCTCACGGTGTATGAGAAGCACTGGATGAGCCTACAGGAGAAGGTACCTTGCAAGTGTGCCGTGTGCCGGCTGTTCTGGCAGGCCTTGCGGCAGGCAGAGTCAGTTTAAATCTGGGTCCCCTCCTCACACTGCATGTGACCTTGACCTGTCAGGGCCTCACACTCCTCCTCCTAGGTAATTCCTCTTCCCTTCCCTGCCTGGTGGTGCAGGCCGAGCATTCCTAACAGACCAGCTTCCCTTTGCCCTCCAGAGCACACGCCACCCAAACCCAAGCTGTCCTAAGAAAGGTGCAGGCAGGGAAGAGGGGGGAACCCAGCCAGGCCCGTGGGCAAGGACAGCCCTTCTGGGATTCCATGGCTCAGCTTTGAATCACACCTGTGGGAAGAGGTGTGGGCAGGGTCCAAGAGATGAACTTGACCACAGACACCATCTGCCCAACCTGGGACCCCCTCCCCCGGCTCTGGGGCCAGAGCAGAGGAGATCCCAGTCCTCTCCTCTCCCCCCCCCCCACCCTGCAGCCAGCAGCCAGCTTCTGCCATCTCAGCAACTACTAAATAGACCAATTAGCTAAGACTTCCTGCCATTATCTAACGTGGATTTGGACATTAGCGTGCTACTATTTGACCATAATTTCAAGTCAGAATGCACTAAAAAATTCACTCACTGAAGCATTAAAATGTTCCAGGGCAACATCTGTTTTTGTGTATTTGGGCTTCTTCCCTGTGTTTTACCCCAAACTCACCAGCCTGTAGGCCAGTATCACAGCCTAGCAGAACTGCCTGTCTGGTGTGACTTTCTCCTCCTCCTGCGGGGGTGGGTGGGTGACAGGTGGATTAGAAAGGTGTGCTAGTGGCCTCTTCAGACTTGACAAGAACACTGTGGAGGTTTTATGAAGTGGCCTTCAATCACTAAGTCACGGAAGCTGGGCTTTTGTGAGGCACCCAAGCATTGTTCACGGTCTTAAAACTGATGGTTCTGTGCAAGCCTCACCAGCACTGGAGGTCAGATCTAGGTAGTTTAGAGAGGGCTAGTGCAGGGGCATTCTGACATAGCCCCCACCCCCGTGTGCATTTATCTGCCTTGATCCTGACAGTATGAAGTGAGGGGGCCACGCAGGAGCCTGCAATGAATGACAAGTGGGAATCCCCTAGCAAGGATACAGCTTTCTCGAGGAGCCTTCCTGGGCTGAGGGAGCTCCCCAGCATGGCTCAGAAGCTGCTGAGCCCCCTCACCTCTCCCGGTTTGTTTCTCCATGTGGCCCTGAGCTTCCAGTCTGTGTAAGAGAAGAAGTTCGGACAGGGCTCAGCCCTGGGCAACCTGCTGGGCCCCCTTCTCTTCATGTTCAGGGAAGCTGGGCATAAAGCAGAGATCTTGGTATCTGGAGACATTTTTGAAAATAGGAGGCCCAGTTGTTTCAGGGTTTCGTGTGTTTATAAGCTGCAGCTTCTCCCGGACTCCTTACCAAGCCCTGTTTGGGCTCAAAGGGCAATATGATGTCCAGGTGTGCAGGGCAAGGCCAAGCAGGAGAGAGCTGGAGGTGGACAAGACCCACCTGCGGTTTCAGTGTGTGTGTGGGGGGGGTCTTCTGATTGCTGCATCATAGGCTCCCCTTTCCAGACCCCTTTCAGTGCCAGGCTCTAGGGTCAATGAGGAGGTCAGCAGATCAAAGGATGGCCCCTGGGGGCTCTGCAGGCAGGGTGAGTGAGGGAACTGATAGAGCCCCCTCCCCTGAGCTCGCCTTCCGGTGACCCAGCTCTTCCCTTTGAGCCTGCGTGCCCCCAGGCTGGGATGCTTATCCCCGAGGCGGTTCTGAGCACTGACTTCTGTGGCAGGAACGAGGTTGGGGCACCTCCCTGGGTCCCTACTGGCCCTCCTGGCTCTGAGACTTCTTGTGCCCACTGCCCTGACGTCGGTCACACAGCACCCCAGCCTCATTTCCTGAAGGGAAACCTCTAAAGGTTCAGTGGAGATTGGAGTGTGTTGACCACCTTGCCCTCCAGCCACGCAGTGCCCCTCTTCCCCTAGGCTCACCTCCTGTTGAGGATAGTTGTGCTGGCCGCTTCTCACAGAGGGAAGAAGTTTACAGATGAGGAGTCAAGGGAGGAGACCTTCCTTCTGTCTGTGACGGTGAAGGTTTTCTCCCAAACCCTAACAGCTTCCCAACTTCAGGTGTGATCGCGGTGTGAACGGGAATAGATTGCAGCCTCTTTTCCTTTTATGCATGTATACACTACTGAGAATTTCCAGGCAGGGAGGGGCCACTATGGGAGCCCCATCAGGGAACCTGGCCTCCCTCGGGAACCTGCTCTAAGGACCAGATTCTGCTACCTGGGGATCCAGGGTTAGGAGCACTGTGTGGAGCAGACTTTTGATCCCTCATTGTGGCCCTTCCCCAGATTCAAGCCCAGCTCCAGTCTTCCCCAAAGCCGGGGTGACTGGGTTAATACAGATACAGGGAACAGGAAGAGACCCAGTGCACATTGTAAACCACACGAAGACCCCAGACTTCCGGAGCGCTCCCATACAATTTACAGAGCACCTCCAATGTGTGTTCACCGATTCTCAACTGGAAACAGAATATATAACCACGTTGAAGCCCCGTGGCCCCACAGAGTCCATCTGGCTACCCCAGCTCTTCCAGACAAAGAAACACTCCATCAAGTCAGGGAGCCTGGATGAACCAAGCTGCAGTCAAATGGGCCCTTGGGATGACCCCTCTGCCCACAGGTGGTAGGGATCAGGTGGGGCTGGGCCAGGTGGACCTGCACTCATGGGTCGTCCCGGAAGTGGTTGGACTGGCAAGTGCTCTCCCAGGTCCAGACTGTGTGTGTGTGTGTGTGTGTGTGTGTGTGTGCTGGGGGGAGGGGTTGAACATGGTTTTTGCAGAAAAGGGTGCAAACAATTCCTCTGGGAGTCATGAGAATTCAGGGTGACTCGGATGAGGAAGTGTGTGGCTTGACCAGTCTACATGGCACCTATCACCAGCTAGAACAACCCTGGCAGTGCCCATTTGAGGTCAGAAAGATGAAAGGAAGTTCTCTGAGATCCATCTTGGGAAATTTCTTCTGCAGACTCTCTCTTCTTCCCTCTTAAAATCCCTCCTCTTGGGACCAACTGATCTGTCCCCAAGTGGGGTGATGAGGTGGGGAAAGGCAGGTCACACTGTGAGCCAAGTCCTGCAGGTGAAGGGGCCAAGACTGCAATCCCCCAGCCCCTGCCCCCAGAGCAATCCTTATTCTCCAAGGGCGACCGAGGACCCCGAACAGGAGGCTAAGAATCTCAGGCCTCCCCCATGGGAATGAATGGGTGGGAAACAGAACAGATATCCACAGCAGGTGGGCAGCAGGAAGGACCTCCCAGTCCTTCCCAGGCTTGACTATAGGTGAGTCTCCACCTCCTGCAACCTGAACGCTAGAAAATGGAAATGACTGAAGATCCTTCTTTGGGTGCCCCAGCCAAAATGAAGGAGATAACTACAGAAAGCACATGGTAGGTATTCAAGACATGTGCTGCTCTTGAGCATGCTCCCCAAACCCTCTCAGGTAGGACTGCACTCCTATCACCCCAAGACTTTGCATCTAAAGACAGGACAAAAACAGTGGAGATGCTGTCTTCTGTTTATCGGTAATTACCTTTGGGAAAGCTATATAGCATTTACCCCAAGCTGCTTCTGCTACCCTCCCAACCTTCCACCCAGTACTGTGTGTCTCAGAGTTACCCTGTTATGATGAAAAAGAAATACAACTCATGCCAACAAAGTTGAGGTATCAATTTCCACCTAAGTAAAAACCTAAGTCTTTTGAAGAGAAATTACATGGTCCTTATATTTACTTTTTTTTTTTAAATCCCTCTTGTGCAATCTGACCTGCTATTTTTAAAGTTTGCCTGGAAAGACTTTTCCCTTGGTCCCCCACCCTTCCCACAGCCCCTTCCTGTGCTTTTACTCCCCTCTCACCTGCGTAGGAAGCCACAGCTTTAGGAACTGACACTCCTCCCTTATGCCCTGCCTATTTGGGAAAGATAACGGTCTAATGGAGCTATTGACCCAGCCTGGTGTTGGTGACCTGTTGACTTCCCAACCTGCCTGTTGATTCTTCAGACGCCCTTAGAAATCTTTTTACTGTAAATATTTGATGTGTGTTTGTGTGTGTGTGTGTGTGGGGGGGGGAATGAAGTCTGGATTCTCACTCCACTACCTTGTTCAGTCACGGGAAGCCCCTTCTCCCCGGTTTTCCGGCTGTTGCCTGCTTCTCCCTCCCTCCAGCTCGTAGGGGCTAGCCAAGTCAGGAGGGGCCGACTTGGGGATGACTCCCGGCCAGGTGCTTTTTAGCTCAGTGGTAGGGGAGTGGTCTCCTTCACGTCCATCAGCATCCCTCCGCAGAGAGGAAGAGCTTTGCTAATGTGGTCCCACTCCACGGCCCCTGGATGATGTCTCCAAGCAGATGTGGGTTCTGCAGTCCAAGGTGCAGACTCTGCGCTCTTCGCCTTGGCTGGGGTAGGGCTCCCAGCGACCATCTGTGGAAGCCAACTGACGCGCATGTTTACACCCCCAACCCCGGACGCCCACACACCTGAAACGCAGGGGACTTCCCAAGCAGATAAAAAGATTCAACCTGCTCAGGGTGGGACCCGGACACTCCCCGCCGCGCCCGGAGGTCCTGGAGCAGGAAGAAGCTGGGACCACACTGTCGTCCCTGCGCTTGTCGCGGTCATTTAGCAGAGCAGCCAGATTTGGGCGCAGCGTGGGTGTTCAGGGACGCACCCGACTCTGGAGGCAGAAGAGGACAAACTAAGAGGCGCTGCGGAGGCCTCGCGGACTAGCCCTGCTGCCTTCGGAAGGCGCGAGGCCAACACGAGACGAGGTGTCTAGCCGCCGGGCACTCACGGGGACCCAGGGGCCACACACGGGAGGGCAGACAGAAAACAGGGGTTGAGCCTCTGAGTCCTCCAACCCCAGGCGCTGTCCCCGCCCTGCCACCTCGGCTCAACACCCTGGGCTGTTTAGGACCTGGAGGCGCAGGGGCGGGGCGACAGGCGGCTGGACCGTGACAGGTGCGCCCCTCCGCCAATCGCTGGGCTGGCGCCCCTCCTCGGCCCCCGCCTCGCGCGCCAATCCGAGACCGCGCTGAGCTTCAAGTGCGCGGAGGGGCGCGGGTCCGCGCCACGGCGCCAGCGGCCTCGGCGCGGTAGCCTGCGGGCTGGGACCCAGAGTCGGGCGCCCGGGCCCAGACGCACGTCGCGTGGGAGTTTGTCCGAGTGCGAGCGCGTGTGAGCGCGGCCCCAGCGGGGTTCGCACGGAGAGGCGCCTGGAATATGATAGCCCTCCGCTGAGTTTCCGGCGGTGACTTCGATTCTTGGCAAATACTCACAATAACCATACCGAGCCCCGGGGCTTGCCACCGTCGGGCACAGACTCCGTGAGCCCGCACACGGCCGCGTCGTCCACCACCGGGCCCTGATTGCCAACCCCAAACGAGCAGATGGAAAAATCCAAAAATTTCCGCATCGACGCCCTGCTGGCGGTGGACCCGCCGCGAGCCGCCTCCGCGCAGAGCGCGCCGCTGGCCTTGGTCACCTCACTCTCGGCCGCCGCAGCTGGACCCGGCGGCGGCAGCGGCGGCGGGGCGAGTAGCGGGGCAAGCGGCAGCTGCAGCCCCACATCCTCCGAGCCCACCGCGGCACCCGCCGACCGCCTGCGCGCGGAAAGCCCGTCTCCCCCGCGCCTGCTGGCAGCGCACTGCGCGCTGCTGCCCAAACCCGGTTTCCTGGGTGCGGGCGGCGGGGGCGGCGGCTCGGGCAGCGGGCCGGCGGGGCCCCACCACCACGCTCACCCCAGCGCCGCCGCCGCTGCCGCTGCCGCTGCCGCCGCCGCCGCCGCGGGGGGCCTGGCCCTGGGGCTGCACCCTGGGGGCGCGCAGGGAGGCGCGGGCCTCCCGGCGCAGGCGGCGCTCTATGGCCACCCAGTCTACGGCTACTCCGCGGCGGCGGCGGCGGCGGCGCTGGCCGGCCAGCACCCGGCGCTCTCCTACTCATACCCGCAGGTGCAGGGAGCGCACCCCGCGCACCCTGCCGACCCCATCAAGCTGGGCGCCGGCACCTTTCAGCTGGACCAGTGGTTGCGCGCATCCACCGCGGGCATGATCCTGCCCAAGATGCCGGACTTCAACTGTGAGTACCCGCGCAGCCCTGGCTGCCTGCCGTGCGTATCCTTCTCTACCCCGCACCTCCTGGGTCTCTGCTCTGGACCCCCAACGAGCTGTGAAGTGCAGTGAACCGTCTCTGCTCTGCCCCGGGCCTGTGAGCCCCGAGCGGGTTCCGCGGTGTGGAAGTGGAGGCGAATTATTAAAATGGCCACGGCGAAGGCCTTGCCTTCTCTTCCTCTCTTAACGGGAAGGGGCCGCTGGAGGTGTGAGACTGGAATCTAATGATTAACCTGCAGGCTAGAGGAGAAGGAAGTGGCCAAGGAAGCCAGCCGAAGAGCTCCCTGAATTAGGCAGGCCTGGGAATGGGGGGTCACTGAAACCAGGGGCTTTTCCCTGGGAAAACGAACGTGGCCCGGTCCCCCCTTGCTGGGCTATTGAAAGACCCTCAGCCTCTCCCAGGAGAGGGAGATCCTGGAACAGCAAGAAAGGGGGGCTCCCAGGAGCTCATGGCTGCAAGGCCAGGGCTCAGGCACTCCCCTGGCCCTTGCCCAGGCACTACCCTCCTCCAGAAGGATGCTGGGTCTCCTTGTGATGTCCAGGAGGCCTTGTGTGGGATTCTTAAGCAGCAGGTGCCTGCCCCAGAATCGGGGAGCCCATCAATTAGGAGCCCCTCTCCAAGGTGGGAGCAAGCCCAGGAGTCCCTGGGCTGCCTGGGCTTCTTAGCCATCCCCAGGGGGACACCTCCTGAAGGCCAGGCCAGGTTCTGGTTTTACTGGCAATCAGGACTCACTGGGCAGGCACTCATCTCAGGCTCCCCTGCTTGGCATCCCACCTGGGTAGGATGGCTTACAGTTAGGCCAGAACAGAAGATGTATATGGCTTTATGCTTTCAGCCGCCAAACACCCAAACAAAGAGACCCCATTGTTTCCGTCTGAGTGGATTTGTTTAGACTGGGGGATGAAGGCACAAGAGGGGGAAAAGCAAAAGAGAAAACAGAAATAAACACTTGCCAGGATTCGGATTCCTCTGTTAGAAGCCATGGTTGTGACTAAACAGAAAAGCCAGGACCCCAGAGGGCTGGAGGAGTCACAGGGGGGTGAGAGAATCCAGCCTGCTGTTTGTCCACAGCACCCCCACCACTTTCCCCAAGCATGGCTCCCAGAAGGCCTTACTGACCACCCATCCCTGTCTTGAAGAATCAGCTCCTACCTAAAAAGAAGGGGAAAGCCTCTTTCCCACTTCAGGGGGAGGGCTGAAGCTCAGATATCTCAAACTCTGCTGGTCCTGCCCACTAGGCCCAGGGTACCCTCTGGGTCTGGACACTGAGCCCAGCAGACCCCATCTGATGCAAAGCCACCCATGGCTTTCCTGTAGCTTTATGACCTGCATTGCCCAAAGCCTGGGGTTCTGGTTGTCCACTGAGCAAGGCCTGGTCTCCATACAGGCCTCCTAGAGCATAGGTTCCCTGGCCACCCAGGTGCTTTCTGGGCCTTCATGGGACCTAAGGTCAATTAAAATGGAATTCCCTTGCCAACACACCTCATCATCTCTAATTCCTAGTCTTGGTGAAATTAAACACACAGCCAGTTCTAAATTTGGAAAAGGAACCCGAGCTCCATGATCCTAAAGGGCAATAAGAAATGCAGGCTAGGAAGATAGAGAGTGTTCCAAGAGGCCTCCCCTCTCGCCTCTGGAAAACCTGCTTGGGTTCCTTTAACTGGTTGTCTCTGCCCATGGGATGGCACTTCCTAAAGGGTCCCTTCCAGCCAGTGTTTTAATTAAAGTTCTAATGTCTTGTCAAGTTGGGAATTCGCCCTTGTTTAACTAAAGCAGGGGGCGTGGGCCTGCCTATAAAGCAAATTGCCCGTCCCCGGGGAGCCTGAGCTCATCCCAGCCCGGGCTGGCCTCTTTTCTTTCCTTTGCTTTCTTTCTTTTATTGTCTAACACTTGTCAGACTCCTGGGAAATCAAGGGAAGTCTCGTTTTGAGGTCATAAAATTCTCTGTGATGTAACCGTGTGAAATTATGTAAATAAAGCCGACAGGCCTCTGGAACACACAGCAAGCCATCCACCCACGCCTTGGCCTTTAATTTGGGTAATGAGAATTATCCTGAAAAGGCTTCCAATCTCCTCTGGCTTTGTCCCCTGCAGCTGAGGAGGGGGTTGTCAAGAATACTTGAAGCAGGGAGGGTTCTTGAGGAAGACCAATCTCTAGGTCCCAGGTTTGGTCTCTTCCCATCCTTTCTCCCTCCTTTTTTATTTTTTATTTTTGTTTTGTTGTTATGGGTTTGCTTTGCCATTCTCCTGTTCTGTTTTAAGGAGGTGGTGGTGGGAACCTTGCACCAGCAGGACCCGCTTCCCCCCAAACCGGTGTGGATTGGGGCAGTGAGAACAGGGAAGGAGGGGGTTCCTCTGGGCCCTCTTCTCTCGCCTTCTGGTCAACCCTCTTCCTACCAACCTACCCACTCGGGCAACAGGCTTTGCCCCAGACAAAACGATTGACCCTGCAGTTCAACCGAGGGTCTGGGTCCTGGGTCCCTTCTTCCTCCGGAGTGGGCACTGAAGCGGGGGGGGGGGGGCGAGCTCCGGCTCCGCTGGGCGGGCGCTTGGCGGTGGGACCTGGGGGGAGGGATACGGGCAGCCATCTGAAGGAGCGGCAGAGGACAGGGCGGCCGCGGCGGCCTCACACCTGCTCGATCCTCAGCCCAGGCGCAGTCGAACCTCCTGGGGAAGTGCCGCCGGCCGCGCACGGCCTTCACTAGCCAGCAGCTGCTGGAGCTGGAGCACCAGTTCAAGCTCAACAAGTACCTGTCCCGGCCCAAGCGCTTCGAGGTGGCCACCTCGCTCATGCTCACCGAGACCCAGGTGCGCCGCCTACCCACCGCCCTAGCGCTTCCTGGGCTCCCGGGGTGGCTGTCGCCTCTGTTGTCGTGGGGATCTAGGACCGTGCCTCTTGACCCCAAGGGTGCGGACTGTGAATTGAAACTCCGTCGAGGCTCCCCATTAGCACGCGAGTCTCTGCCCGCGATAGGCGTCTGTTCCAGTAGGTTGGGGCGAGGACCCAGATCTGCATTTAACTTCCCTCCGCTCCCCATTCTCAAGAGAGTGTTCCGCGGGCTACATTCGAGAAGTTTTGTCCCAGAAAGAGAGGAGGGGACGTTCTGAGATTTTATTAGAGAGACCTGCCCCGCTGCCCTGACCCCTCCGCAGAATGCTGCGCGGTAGAAAGTGGCTGGCCCGGGGAGGTGGGGACACCTATAGTCCGAGCTTCCCTGGGCCCCCCAGCCCCGCTCTGGGTCTGCTGATGAGTAGGGGAGGGGAGGAACAGTTGGGAGCCTCGACCCGTCCGAGGTCCCCCATCCGAAGGCCCCTGCAGGGCGAGGGCGGGCGGAGCGGCCCCAGACCCTGGAGAGGAGACTCGGGACGGAGGTGCGGGTTTCTCACGCCTGCTTCTGCTCGCAGGTGAAGATCTGGTTCCAGAACCGGCGGATGAAATGGAAGCGCAGCAAAAAGGCCAAGGAGCAGGCGGCGCAGGAGGCCGAGAAGCAGAAGGGCGGCAGCGGGGGCGCCTGCAAAGGCGGCGCGGAGGAGAAGGGCGAGGAGGAGGCGCTGGGGCCGCCGGCGTCTGGGGACAAGGCCAGCGGCCGTCGCCTGCGGGACTTAAGGGACAGTGACCCCGAGGAGGACGAGGACGAGGACGACGAGGACCATTTCCCCTACAGCAACGGCGCCAGCGCCCACACCGTCTCCTCCGACTGCTCCTCGGAGGAGGACTCGCCGCCCCCGCGGCCGGGCGGGCACCAGCCCCCGCCCCAGTAGGAGTCTGCGGCCGGCGCCCACCTTCCTCGGACCAGCCGTCCTTCTGCGCGGGGCCTGGGGCTTCTGACAGCGCTAGGGAGACGGGCGGCTCCAGCTGGGACCGTGGTTGTGTTAATTTGGGGTAGTGTTGGCGGGAGGTGTTTGGGAGGCGGAAACCGACAGTGTTAAATGACCTCTGAAACTTGAAACCTTCTCTGGAAATGCCATTCTGATGAGTATTGGAAAGGGTTTTATGCTTATGTATCTTATGGGGAGAAACGTGTGCCATGAGCAAACTGCTGGAAATTTCAGAACTGTACTGTCTTTATTTTTGTATATTGTATTTATATATAAAGAAAGAACCGTCTACTTATGCATGCTAAATTATTATTTAGCTTCTCCCATCGCCCAGGATGGAATGTAAAATAAAATGGTTTTCTACTTGATAAGCGTGCAGATCTTTGGGGCAGTCTCACTGCTGCGGTTGCCGGGAGGGGGAGGGTTTCTACCCCAGGACTGACTGACAGCAGAGAGTGTAGTGTGAATCGGAAGCACAGTGGCTGTCAGGTCCACCTCAGCACCTGAGACCCAGTGGAACCTGACTCTGGTGGCGAGTGGGCGGGAGGGGTGTCCCAGGAGTGAAGTGTTGGTAAAGTTCCGAGGCCAGGTGTCAGAGCGCTGGTGCTGATTCACACCTGTCCCTGGCACGTCTGGGTGTGTGTACTACCCTATTCCCTTGGTGGTTCAGAAATGAAAATACACTGAATGTTTTGGAAAAGAAGCTTCAGACGATAGACTGTGGTACATGGGGGTCTGCCCAGCCCTAGGCACTACCGAAGCATATTTCCCAGAATGCTCTGATTTGAGCGGCGCCTCTCTTTCTCCTCCACCCCTGCCTTCGCTGCAGGCAGACCGTTTTGTGCTGGCCTGGAACAGTTTTCCTGGATCTGTGCGAATGTCCGAGAGGGCAGCAGCAGGCTGCAATGGCTCTGGGTTAATAAACCCTGCAATGTGTGCCATCAATCAAGGGCCAGCGGCCCGCTGGCCATGTGCGGCACACATGCGGGCGCAAGCCGCGGCCCACGGGACCTTGCGCTGTCCCTCCCCGCCTGGGCGCGCAGGCCGGCCGCCCAGCGGACCCTGCCGGTACTCGGTTCCTGCTGCTGACCCTGTGGGCTCATCCAGGGATGCCGCAGGAGCCTTCCTTCTGTGGGTCACTTTCTCACCTGGGCCTGGGCCGCAGCCCCTCCCGCCTCTCCCTGCCCTTTCCCAGCTGATGAATGAGTTCAGAGGGCCTGGCGTTTCATTTGGGTGATTACCGCGGGGTGCACGGGGCACTCAGTACCTCAGAGCCGGGCGAGATTAATATCCTCCCTGGCAGCTCATTATCACCCCGGGCTTCTGCTTCCCACCCGACGGCGGGGGTGAGGACAGCGAGCCAGGCCGAGCCGCTGCTGCACGCACGCGCCAGGCCGCGGGGCTTCGGCTGCCTTGGGGTCCACAGTCGCTTTGGGGGACTGGGTTTGCGACTGGTAGAGAAGGTTGAGGGCCCGCGGAAATGGAGTGGGAAAGTCAGAGGGGAGCGGAGGGGAGAGGGCGGACGTCTTTGGGGGTTAAAAACGGCAACCTGTACACGTCTCCGTTAATCTCTACCACATTGGCAGGTCAGCCTGAAGCGGCTGCACATCTGGGGGTGATTTCCCCCCAGCTCAGCCCGCCCGGCTTCACTCCGCGCCGCCCCCAACCCAGAGAAGCCAGGGAAGGGGGGCCGGGCTTAGAAAGTGGTTTAACATCCGGCCCTGGGACCCCGGGCGGGGGTCCCAGCCAAGGTTTTGTCCCTCTACCCCAAGGCAAGAGCGGCCCTGGAGGGAGATGGGTCGCCAAGCCCCCGCCCGTCCTCCTGCCGAGCAAGGCCCGGTTTGGCGCGGGGACCGGCCAGCGGCCCAGCTCCTGCAGCCCGCGGCTTTAATCGCGGCGGAATTTATCTCGCTAATAAATTTAATGATCAATTTGTTCTTGTCACAGTAGCTCTTCCCCAAATCAATTATAGCAAATTTAAATATAATCACTGGCTCGTCCTCACCCACTCCGGGCACGGCGCACAATTCATTCCGCCTAATGAACGCCGCCGGCCCTGCTCCGCCTAGCTCCAGGGCGCGCCCCCATCCAGGCACCGCGGGCCGCGTCCCGACCTGGCTGGGCCCGGGGCGGGCCGTCTCCGCACCGCGCCTCGGGATGGCCCCGCGCTCAGGGAGGTCTCTGCAGCCCCACGGCGGCTCCCCGACCGAGCCATCCGGTCTAGGCCGAGGGAGCCCCGAGGGCGGGGATTCCAGGCTTTGTTCCCAGGCCGCCCCACCGCCCCTCGGAAGCCCTGCGGCCCCTGGGTCCGTGGACTGTGCGGTCTCTCTCCACCCTAGACGCCAGCCCAGTGCGCTGCCTTGGCACTGAGATGCGGGGCCTGGAGTCCTATGGAAGGCACTGTCCAACGCTGACCCAACCAGGGGAACCCCAGCCCGGACCCCTGCCCGAGGAAGGGACCGACCTATTGGTACAGGGTTTTGTTGTTGTTTGTTAGTTTTGTTTTTGTTTTTTTATTCTCATGAGAGGTTCTAACAACAGTATGTGGGTAAAGTCCTCCTAACTGGAGAAATCATCTACAGGTCCCCTCCAGACGGTGCAGGGTCACCCTCCTGCCCAGCCCCTGGTGAGAGGACAATAGAAAGTAGAGGAGATGGCCACAGTCCTGCCCTGCTACTCAGGCCCCAGGTGGCAGTCAGCTTGGAAAGAGGACTGAGGCTGTGACCCCAAAACCCAGACAACAAAAGCAAAAATAGACAAATGCAACTACATCAAACTGGACAACCTCTGTGCCACGGAGGGCAGCCCAGGGAGGAAGAGAGCATCTGCAAACCACATCCCTGTGATGATTGGCATGGAGACTGAAGAACTACCACAGCAAAACCAAAGGATGCGGCTTCACCCAGCACCCAAGAGGAGAGAGACATTTCTTCAAAGACCCACAAATGCCAAAGAGAGTAGGAAGAGATGGTCACCAGGGAAGAGACAATCAAAACCGCTGAGATGCCACCTCAGGAATTCATTAGGGTGGCCAATTAAAAAACAACAACAACAACAACAAACAATGACACACAATAACAAGTATTTCAAAGATTTGGGGAAATCGGAGCCTTGGTGTACTATTGGTGAGAATGTAAAATGTGTAAAATGGAGCAGCCCTTAAGGAAAACAATATAGAGGTGTCTCAAAAACTGAAAAATAGAACCATCCTATGGTCGGGCAGTGAGCAGTCCCGGTTCTGGTATATATCCAAAAGAACTGACGTCAGACTCCTGGAGGAACGGTCAGGTCGCCACAGCGCTGCACACAATGGCCGTCAGCAGGTGGGCAGGTTGGTAGATGTGCACAGGGGAGCAGATTCCGCTTTAACTGAAGGAACACTTGTCACAAAGTAAGCCACCACCCGGAGGAGTGCGAGGACGTCGTGCGAAGCGAAACCAGCCAGTCCCAGATCAATGCTGCCTTTCAGAGCGGCGTCCAACCCCTGGAGAGTGGAAGGGTGGCCGCCAGGGGCCCTGCGGAGGGGATGGGGAGCTGGTGTGGAGTGGGGCGTGGGCAGGCGGCAGGCTCCGGGATCTGGGGCCACCGGGCAGCTTATAGTCAGCCCGCGCCGGGCGCCTGAAAACGGCCACTGCGGTTTTCACGGGTTTTCTTCCTTCCTTTCTTTTTCATTTTCTCCCCCCCACCCCCCCGCAGCGCTGGGGACGAGCTAGGGTCCCAGTCCTCAGAGGTTTCCTCCCCTCCCTCCCCCTCCCTCCCCCTTCCTCCCTCTCCCCTTCTCCTTTTCACTCCTCACAAAGGCTAACCTGCGGTCCCTGGGAGGGAGCCCCCGGCCCAGCGGCCTGCGGGTGGGCCTCTGCAGGGCGGACCTGGCTGGTTCCACGGGGCACCCGGGTACGCGGGTTAACGAAGCCGGCGGACTGCGCTGTCCCCCAGGGACACAGGGTTCTCAGGCCGATCTCGGGCCGGAAGTCCTCAGGACCCTGGGGCTGGCCAGGTGGGGACCCCAGGGTGGGAGTGGCCCCCCAGACGCACTGAGGGGAGGTGGGTGACCGTGGAGAGGGGACCCGGGGGACCTCTGGGGGTCAGCGCAGGGCGTGGGCGCCAGAGAAGGGCGCTCCCCGGCCTGGGTATCAAAGTCCTGCGGGGCATTGTGTCTCCCTCAATAAAACCAATCCCTCGGGAGGTGTGACCGCCACCCAGCACGCCGCAGTGTTCCGACTGCAGGGCGAGTGTTTTCCAGATTTGGCTTTTATGGTCGGATTAAAGTTTATTTTCCATAATAGGACACCTAATAAAACGCACAAGGCCGGTCGGGCCTCCAGCTGTGGCCTCGTTTAACACTCGCACTTCGTAAATCTCCCCAGGACGCGCAGGTGTGCGGCGCGCGGGCGACGGCCGGCGGCGACCCGGGAGCTCGGCCCGCGGCTGCCGGGCGCAGCGAAGGGCCGCGAGGAGCGGGCGGGTCCGAGCCCCGGGCAGCGTCCCGGGGGCTCCCGCCCGCGCCCCGGCCCCGCGCCGACCCCGCATTCCGCTGCCCGCGCACCTGCCGCCCCGCCCCGTGTACACACCCGGCCGGACAATGTGCGCTCCTCCGGGCCATTGTCCCCGGCGGCGCTCGGGGCGGGACAAAGAGAGATCCCCTCCCGCGGCCGCGGCGAGGGCGGGCGCGGTTTACCCAGCTGGGGGAGGAACAAAGGCGCGCGCCTTATCTCCCCGCCGCCCAGAACTCCGCGCAGCGCCGCTCGGGGTCAGACGGGGGGCGCGGGGCGGGACCCCTGGGTGCCACCTGAGCTGCCCCCGCCGCTCGTTCCAGGAAGCGGTGACCCCACGGGCTTTCCAGTCCCTAGGGCCTCTTCGCGCAGGGCGCTCCAGGAGGCTCCCGGGGCAGGAGCCGCGCTGGGCTGCGGAGGCCCTGGTTCGTGCCCTGCGCCGAAAAAGGCTCCCCGTGAGGAGGTCGGGCGCCAGGGAAGAAAACTCAGAGGAAGGGCCGGCGCAGTGGAAGAGCGAGGCCACCCCACGCTTGGAGCCGGCCCCCCTGGTTAATGTTGAAAGCTGACCCAGTCTCACTGGGGTGCTCCATGCTGAAGCTTTTGTATTTGTTGATGCATTTTAATATTGCAGCTCATTTCCCCGATTGGTATCTTTTCTCTTAATCATAAAATTCCTGTTATATGCTGATATTTAATAAAAGAAGGGGGCAGAATATATCAATTTGGGGGCAGAGAAGGACAGCCCTCCTCTGGTGGGCTCCCAGGCTGCCTAGCTTGATCCAGGGCTCATCTGCCTCGTCTCTCAGTGTCCCTTCCTGCAAGCAGCAGCCCACCTCTCAGGCCTGGGTGGCCCTGGTCCTGCACGTCAGGATATATATAGATGTAGTACCAGGGATTAAACCCAGTCACTTAGGCACATCCCCAGCCTTTTTTACTTTTTATTTCAACACAAGGTCTCACAAAGTTGCTTAGGACCTTGCTAGGTTGCTGAGGTTGGCCTCAAACTTTCCATCCTCCTGCCTTAGGTCTAAAATTGCTGTCATTACAGGTGTGGCCGCCACATTGGCTATTGTACTTGTTATCTTTCAACTCATGGGTCAGTTTAGTGTCATGATGGATTTATTCCGTGCATGTCTTCAGATTAGGTACCTTTAAACAGCATCTTTTTCATCTGCAAACTAGAGATTATTTCATACTTCTAGGATGCCCTGTCTCCAGACCCACGTGACACAGGAGATAGCAGGGCCTACAGGGGCCTCGAGTGCTAAAGAAAGGGTGCACAAGTAGCTCAGCTGGCCTGGGAAAGGGAGTATGTGAGGGAACGGCTTTGTAGGGATTCTTGGAGACCAAGAATAGCAGGCAGGAGGAAAACATGGGGTGAGACACTACTAACCAGGTGGCCCTGGGCACGAGGATCCAACTCCCTGTGTCTCAGTGTCCTGCTCTGACAGGACAGTGTTGCCACACCTGTCTTACCTGCTGGCTACAGGATTATCTGACCTCTGCAAGGGGAGAAGTCTGTCTCAAAGTGTGCAGCCACACTCATTAGCTTCTGAGGTGCCCCTGGGGAGTCTCATCTTGGGGTGTGCCTGCAGGCGGCACAGGCACTGCAGGCCACCGTGTCCTGACTCTGCAGCAGGTCACACCTGTGCCAGCCCCTGGATGCTCCTCTCAGCACCTCCTGCAGCAGAACCTTGAGAGGTCCTTCCCCTCTCTCCTCCCTTTCTGTGGCTGTGTCCTGCTTGACCTGTGGGACACTTGCAAATAGATGTGACTGGAGCCTTTAAAATCGGGCCTCGTTCCTTCACTTGCTGCCCTTGGTGACCAGTTGTCATTGGAGAGGCAGGGCTGGCCAGAGACAAAAACCCCCACTGACCTACAGCAGCCGCACCGGTGATGCCTGCTGACCCTTTGAATTACCAACAGCCTCAAAAAGCGAGTAGACAGGATAGCTGTTGTCCTGCACCCCTGCTCCCGGGGCTGCATGCTGGTAGGGACAGCTGGTCAGGACCCATTTGCACAGCTCCTGCCTTCCAGCCAAGCCCTCACAGGTGTGTCAGCGAGCTCTGCCCCGCCAATGGCTACCTGGACCACTGCCTTATTGATTTAAGTAGTATTTATTGAGTAAGTCTCAGGTACCTGACACTGCCGGACAGCACAGCTACAGTGTGAGCGATGGACCTCCCCTGCTGAGCGGACTGTGGGCCAGGGCTGCCCGGGAGGAGCATGTGGACAGTGTGTCTTCTCCAGTGCTTGCTGTGGAAACTACTCTGCCCCTGCACACCTGCTGGCCACTTGAGGGGAAGGGCCACATCAGGTTAGGGTGACTTCAAGGACAGAACAGCCAAACACCAGTGGTGACAGACAGAAGTTCATTCCTCCCTCCTGAAGACACAGCCTTTCCCATCTGGTCTGCTGGCCTCTGGTCCTGGAGACTCGGGTGCTTTGTTTCGTCTCTTTGTGCACCTGAAACACACGACTTTCCTTCCCTGACCCATGATGGCAGCCTGGCTCTGTGTCCAGCCAGCAAGGGTCAGGAACCATGAGTGTGAACCTCGCAAGGTTAGAAAGTGGACACTGACCTCCACTGCACTGGTGAGGGCCCACAGCACTAGGGGCTACAGGGACTAAGTCTGCAGGGACTCTGGAAACCAGCCATCCTGTTTGGTTGGCCGTGGACCTGACTGAAGTCTGAGGTCCAGTACTGAGGACAGAGAGGTGGACAGCGTTGGAAAACACCAACTCTGCACACACATTGGTTTGATTCTTTTCTGTTGGAGTATTGTATAGTGTCGTCCATTTTAACCATTTAGGGGGCATTCAGTGCCCTGAGCACATCTACAGTGCTGAGCAGCCATCACCACTCTTGTCCTTGTCCCCAACCTCACTCCCGTACGGGCCCAGGAAATGACTGCCCCTGCACAGGCCCCAGTGACCTCTGCCCTGCTTTCTGTTCCTGCGAAGCCGCCTGTCCAGGTGCTGGCCTCTTTTCTAACTTCCCACGGTATCCACATAAAAGGGACCCGACAGGTTAGGCTGGGATGTCTCTGTTGGGTGAGGGGTTCTCCAGCTCAGCAAGGCCATCACCCTCTGTAGCGTTTCTACATCTAACTCAATGCGCCAACTCCTGCCCACTGGGACATCCCCAGAGGGGTCCTGAGGGTGGGAGCCAGGGGAGCCAGGGAAGGGGTGGGCGGCGTGATCTGGGGGGGACTGCGAAGTTCTTTCCCTGCAGAAGGTCCCCTTTGAGAAAGAGCCAGTGTCCACAGCCCAGGGTCCTTCCGTGCTGGAGGAAGGCTGCAGGCAGGTGGCCCTGGCAGGTCCTCAGAGGCCCTCCTTGCCCGGTGCACTGCCGGCAGCCTCACACTTGCCAGAAGGACCTGCGCCCACCTGGGAGCGCACCACCTGCTCCCCTGCTGCAGAGGCCAGGGCGTCACTCCAAGCACTGGCTCCTGGTGCCCCCAGGGTCGCCGCCAGCCCGAGGCCCCCACATCTCACACCTCCAGTTGGGAGCCTTCTCCCCTCTATCTTTGTAAAACAAAGTAATTCACTTTTAATGACTCTGGTGTTTTCTTTCCCATTCTATTGGGGCAGATAATGTCTGAGGCCCCCCCATGGGTTAAACCACTGTGACCTTCATAATCAGAGAACAGAAACAAATTATATTTGCTCATAAATGTCACTGTGTCTCCAGGGCCCAGCTGCCTCCTAATCACAGATGCTGTGATAATATTTTGCTTTCATCAGGCCTCTGGTGCACAGGTGACAAAGTGCTTCATTGTGCTCTGGGCCAGGAGAGCGCCCCAGCGTGGCGTCATTTCCCACTGAAGCTGCAGTGGCACTTGGGGCCCTGGGACACTCTCACGCTCTTGGTGGCAGACAGAGGAGGTGCAGAGATTGCTGAATCTGACCCTGGGGCGATCATGAGCTCCTAAGGCCTTCCACACGGTGCCAAGAGGGGCGGGCAACAGTGCAGCAGGCCTGCAAGGCCCCTGAGCTACGGCTGGACACGACACCAGGACTCCCGACTGGCCACTGTGCTGTGCAGGGACTCCTGGCCCTCTTGGCCTTGAGTGGTCTCTACTTGGCCTGCCTCCTTGTGCTTCACGGCCGGGAAGGAGAGGCCTGGCATTCTTGAGGGTGGCCCGGGAGTGGCTGGGTCTTGTGCCAGGGAAGTGCAGCTCCCAGCAGGTCTGGAGGCAGCACCCGGGAGGGGACTCTTCAGGCCCTTGAGTGGAGGGCCCTGGACGGTGACAGATGGTAAAGTGGAGACGCCAGGACTTCCTGACTCCTCCCGGAGGCGCGAGTGCTGTGGAAGACGGGTCCTGGCTGAGGCCTGCTGGAACAGCACCCTCCTGCGGTCCCCTGCTGGCCCGCCCTCATCAGCCCCGGAGCTCCGCCTGGTGCAGCTACAGTGGGAGCACCGCTGTCGCGCCATCCCTGCCGCCCCTGCTGCTCAGGTGTGAGGTTGCATTGCCGCCAGAGGCTTGACTTACCAGCAGTCCCACTGCTGCTCAAGTGGAAAAGCAGGCCATTAGCCTGATAGATTGATGCAGAAAACAGAGTGGACTCTCACTGACCACTGGGGGGTGTCTGGCAGCTGGGGCAGATGGAAATGCATTTCCTTAGCCAAACGCTGGAGGCAAGGATAAAATAAATCTCAAATAATCACCTTGTGTTTTTGACGAGTTAAGTAAGTGTGTTTATGCCCCGAATGCAGTAATGTGCTTCTTGTGCTGTGAGCTCGGGCAGGTGCTCCCCGGGAAGTCTGTCTGTAGGCCTTGCTGGGCATCCTGTCTGATGGTCGTGCCTTTGGGCCCTTCTGCTCAGTGTTGGCTCTTCCTAGGAAATCAGAGTTTCAGCTGTGGCTGTACCAATAATGTACCAATAAGTACCAATAATGGCAGTCACCTCGGGCCTCAGCGTGTGGCCTGGGGGTGCTGCCCCTGGGTGCCTCCCTTGTTTGGCTCAACTTCGAAGCTGGGAGGCAGGTTTGCCCATAGCACCTTGGGTCTTGTCAGGAACTTTCAAATACCTTGCTTTAATCTTATTAAGAATAATTTTCCCAATGAGACAGACATTATGACCCTATATACACGTACGATTACACCACGGTGTGACTCTGCACCATGTTCAGCCAGAGGAAGGAGAAATTGTGCTCCATTTGTGCACAATGTGTCAGAATACATTCTACTGTCATGTACAACTAATTAGAACAAATCAAAAAATAAAAAAAGAATGATTTTCCTGGAGTCAGCAGAACCTTCTTGAATTAACCGCCCGTATGTATGTATGCACTGAATTATTTATTATTGGGTACAGGGAATTGAATCCAAGGTCACTTTATCACTGAGCTACATTCCAGCCCCTCCCCCCTTTATTTTGAGATGGGGTCTTGCTAAGTTCCCGGGTTAGCCTCGGACTTGTGATCCTCCTGCCTCAGCCTTAGCCATTAGCTTTCAGGAAGTAGAGAGACATTAGCATAGACCCTTGCAAACTGGGGACCAAGAAAGAATGAATTTGGAGTCCTGGCTGCTGCCAGGTTCTGTCCTCAAGCCATAAGCAGGTAAGAACTACCTGGTGACTCGCACAGCACAGGGTCCTTTGAAGGACACAGGGTTCCTGGGCTGCTCGTCTCAGACTCAAAGGTCACAAGTGCCCCTCATGCTGTGTCAGGCTGTCAGCAAACTAATAAGGAAGGCTGCCGGCTCCCCGCCCTGGTGGGGAGGAGTAGGTGAATGAAGGGAAAAGGACAGACCCTGTGTGGCCCCGAGAGCTGTGTCCCCAGCAGCTGGCTCCCTGTTCCTGTCTCCGGTCCTGTCCGCGGACCTCCCAGAGCGCTCCATTCATGCCAGGGAGTCAGTCTCCTGTGCTTGGGATGAGGTGCCCATCTGGTTTTCCAGGACTTTCTGACACTGCAAGTCCCCCATCCAGAGACTCCCGCCCAGCCATGGATGAGCCAGGGCAGGTGAGCACCTCCCTGGCACCTCTCAGTGGACAGGATTAGAGGGCGGTGTGAAGAACCAAAGATGGCCACTCGCGGGGTCCTGGAGCTATGGGCAGTGGCTCCAGGCCTCCCAGCTCTGCCTGAACAACCAGAGGAAGGGGTGGAGACTGACCCCCTCAGGCCAGTGGGGGCGGTGGCCTCAAGCTAGGCCCACAGGGTGGTCGTCACCTGGCTGCAGTGGCACTGCACAGGTGATTTCCACCTTCGCTGTTCTTTCTTAAGTAGCCACAGACAATGGGGCAGAGTTTTACCACTGGTGTAATAAGAAACCCCCCCAAACCTGGCCGTGGGTCGCAGGTAGCCGCCGTGGCTTGGCAGCTGTGAGTGGGGGTCATGGGGGGTCAGTGGAAGACCAGACACCCTGGGAGGAGAGCAGCTGGGAAGACACACTGCTCACTCGGCAGCCCACCCAGCTCCCACGTCCCAGGACTTGCTGGAGCACCCCCGAGCTGGCCACAGGGGTGACCATGCTGCCCGGAGGATCACCTCGCCAGCCCCGACCAGCCTCCCTGGGGCTGTGTCACTGACAAAGACGGTCAGGTTCAGGTGGGAGCAAGGGAAGGGCTGCGGGCGGGAAGGCTTGTCTCCCGGAAACACAGCCAGTAAAGCAGGCTGTGACGGAATCCCCACCTGCAGATCTTCGTCCACCTCCGGATATCGCTTTCTAGAAGCAAAGTGACCTTCACAGCAGAGAGGGCCGCTGGCCTCACCCTGGTCTAGCGCCAGGCTCAGCACCCAGGCCGGCACAGAAGTGCCACTTGCCACTGCACTGCCCCGCGCAACCCACCCCAAGTGATGGCTGGCCAGGGCCCTCAAGGAACCCGTGTGGTGGGCGATTTTAAAAGTGCGGTGCTGCTGAGGGTAGCTGTGCCGACACTGAGAGGGAAATCAAAGCAGGCGCAGTTAAACCCGGTTATGCCTTTGTAGGAAAGGCAGCCACAGAAAGTGGCTGCAGTACAGGGTGGCCTTTGCTGGAGTGCCCCTCAGACATGAGTCAGTCCACATAGCGGTTCCTAGTGTGGGACAGCACTCGGGCTCCGTGGAGGGCGTCCTCGGGTAGGATGAGCAGGCTGACGGGGAGGCTGAGGCAGGAGGGTCACCTGAGCCCAGGAATCCAAGTCCCGCCTGGGCAACGCAGTGAACCCTGTCTCAAAAATCTAGCCAACAAGGAGAGTTAAATGTCTCCGCACTGTCCTGTCCAATGACTCCACCACGAAGCCCAAGTGTGACTGTACACACACGCGCAGGCACAAGCAGGTGTGCTCAGTGGAAAGCACAACAGGCCAATCAAACACGTGCAAGGAAGGCCAGCCCCTTTCCCTGAAACACTGTCCGTCCTCAGCCGTTCCCCAAGGAGAGCTGGCCACAGGGGTGACCTGTGGTCTTAGGACAGCCTGCTTGTCTTTTCTGCTACCCACTCAGTGCCTCTGGTCGGAGTGGCTGCCAAGGCTGGCCGACGGGAAGGGCAGGGATCAAGACGATGTCCTGCTAGAGGTAGCCATCTCCAGAAACTGCCCCACGCGGCTGGGAAAGTGGGCGCATGCCTGCCAAGGCCAGTGGAGGCCACACACCGTCCCCTGGACGTCTCAAGGTCATGATTGCTCAGCTCTGGGCGCTTGCCAGGGACACAGTAGCTTTGTCCTCCAGATGCACACGCAGCCCACCCTGGGCTCCTAAAACCGTTGCTGCAGCCGGAACCCTGGGGCCGTGTCACCTTCCTCTCCGCAGCAGACATCATGTTCCACCGCGCCCAGCTCCACTCGGGAGCAGCTCCCCTGCGGCCAGCCTCACCTCCAGCACAGCCCGGGACCTGCGGGTGAGAGAAACAAAAGCCCCGGGGCCCTGCCACATCACCTTCACAGGAAGACCTGGGCCTCACCGGCTTTTATTAACCCCGGAGGCTACATGCACACGGGACCTAAGCACCCAGAGGGCACGGGTCCTTCACACCAGCAACCACACTCTCCTGCAGGGGCTCCCAGTGCTGCCAGCCCCGAACTCTGTGGGCTCCAGGCCTCAGACTGACATGGACTTGCTCCAAATCTGCAGGCCTGGATCCCCTCCTGGGAGGCATGCCAGCCCCCCACCTCCGAGGAGCACCTGCCCTGGTTCTCCAGGGCTCCTGTGCCACAGTCCCCCCGTGGCCAGGTTGAAGTGGTGGGGCTTCTGCAAGACGGACTAATGCTGTCTCCTAGGAGGCAATTTCCCCACGAATGGGACGACGTACAAGGCACCCACTCCACAGTGTGGCCCTCCAGCACTGTGCTGCTTCCCTTCTGCTCCTCTCCCAGGTTGCAATGCAGCCAAGGGCGCCTTTGTCCAGAGCCAAAGGCTGTGAGCCGAATAAACCTCTTTTCTTTATAAGCACCCAGCCTCTGGTGCCTCAGGTGTTTTATTGCAGGGTCAGAGGATGGACTAAGACAGTGTCCACTGGACAAGCCTCCTGAAGCCTCCTGAGCCAAGAGGAAGTAGCACCTGGCCCTTGTTGATCCAGCCGCCATCCTTTGTCCAGCAGTTTTTGAACTCAGCTTGATTATTTAACCCCGTTGCCAATAACCCCTGTGGCTTCCAGTGGTCCAGGAGATCCACCCCTCACTCCTCAGTGTGGAGGGAGAAGTCCTCCCAGAGCGCCAAGCTCCTCTCCTGCCTCTGCCAATCCTTCTCCGTGGGCTCACCCTCCAGGGTGGCAGCCCAGGGGTGGGAGGCCTCTGTGGCCACCTGGCTCTCCCTGTTTCACCGTGCCCTCCACAGCACTCCTTGGAGGAACCCCTGCTCCTGGCCCCTTCTGGCACACTTCCCATGGGACATGTCCTGTCTGAGTTTAACCAAGCGTCTGAACTCGGCAGGAGCAGCAGCTCACACCAGCTCCAGGACTCACTAGGTGGGGGGCAGTGGGTTTCCAGCTGGACAAACAAACCCTCCCCCTGTGCAGCCCTCCACGGGGGACCTTTAGCTGATGTGCTTCAGGGACACGGTGGCCTAACAAACAGGCACAGAATTTACAGCTGAGCGTGAACTTGGGGAAGGGGGAGATGCAGGAGGGACTGTCAGTGGGCGCACTGGGACACCCCAGTGGCGCCTCATGGCGGGAGTGGCTCCCACTTAACAGGGGACCTTTCCTTATGCTGCATTTGTCCCAGCAGGATTTGATGGTAGGGACAGCCTCCAGGGAACGAGCAGAGACGGTCTTTCTAGCAGCCCCCGGGGAGCTTGGCTGTCAAGCAGGATGCAGTCGCCCTGGCTCTTGTCGCCTCCTCAGCACCCAGGGCAGGAAACCTGCTCTTGTGACTTCAGGGTAAGGAGTGAGCGGTGGGGAGACGAGGCTGACCTGCTTGCAGGGCCAGCTGCAGGGACGCTAGGCCCGTGGAGTTGGAGAGCACCTCCAGCAGAGACCCAGGGTGAAGGGCCAGCGGACAGCACACCCAGTGCTTCTGCAGCTCGCAGTGCCACCACACCTGGCCACCCTCATTGTGACGGAGCCGGGCCTGGAGCCCTCAGAGGTCCTCCCACCAGGAGGTTGGGTCAGAGGGGCCACACACAGGAGGTGTCCTCTGCCGCTTACCGACTGCCACTACCGGGGGTTCTGCAGCGGCCTCCTCCACCCTCCACCCTGGGGCTCCTGCTTGGGCAGTGTCCTCCCTTGCGTCCCTGCTGGGCAGCCCTTCCTTATGCCCACATCCAGGGGTCACCTGAGTGCTCTGGGACCCCAGGCCCACTGGGTGCTGTGGTGGGCAGAGTTCTGGTGACCTGCAACTCCATGCCTGAGGGCCATGCCTGGCACAGTCCAGCCAGCCGCAGCTGGGCCAGAGGACAGGAAGACACAGGGAGATGGGGAGTGTTAGATCCTGGCCCTGGGGTGAGCCAGGTGGTGTCCAACCAAGAGAATGCTGGGAAAGCCCTGTGGTAGCATCACTTCTGTTCTGTGGGACAGAAATCCCCAAAGCATCTCCACCTCCTTTGGTTTCAGCAAACCCCACTGCGATGGGCAGAGTGGCAGGCAGGTGGCAGGCAGGTGGCAGGGCGGTGAGCTGCAGCCTCAGGCTCCCATGCCTTTACCTCCCACCCCCGCCAGGAAGCCACACTCGCACAGAGCTGCAGAAACCTTGCCGGGCTCACAGATAAACGGGGTGTCTGGAATTTAGGTTTCCTATTCTGGATCTTGTCAGAAGCAAACAAGGTTTTACAACTGTACACACAAAAAAAGAGCAGACACGAAATGGTTTGGCAAAAATAACTCACAATTCTCTGGTGCAGTGGTACATGCCTGTAATCCCAGCAGTTTGGGAGGCTGAGGCAGGAGGATTGCAAGTTCAAAGCCAGCCTCAGCAAAAGCGAAGTGCTAAGCAACTCAGAATTTTAGAGAATAAATACAAAATAGAGCTGGAGATGTGGCTCAGAGGTTGAGTGTCCCTGAGTTCATCCTCAGTATCAAAAAAGAAACAAAACCTCACAATTCACAAATCAGAAGGAGGGGGTGGGCTCAGGTGGAATAGAAACAAAGGATACTTTCTGTGCTTCGCAGGCACAAGGAGCCCGAGGTACTGGCACAGGGCTTCATCGCCATCTCAAAGCACCGGGACAGAGTCACAAACATGTCCTGAACCACCCTTGCTGGCTCCTCACAGCTGTGAGGCCAGCGGTTCTACCACGGCCCTGTGTACTTGAGACTGTGCAAACAGGTCCGTGTGTCCATGTGCTGAGACAGGATCTCCAGGGGGTATGCACATGTGCATGGAAAGGCTGGTAAGTGCCCGCAGGCTGGCCTGGTGAGTCAGTGGTGGGCACTTGGCTTTCCACACGTGGATGCATGTGTACATATGTGCGGGGGTCACATGTGACTCATATGGTTCTTCTCCTAACTGTCCTCTAAAGGAGACCAATGGGAGTGACACCCAGGAATGAGGGTGGCCTGACACCCGCGTCTTGGTTTCTAAATACCACCGCGCACTGCCAGGGGAGGTGGTCGTGGGAATGCCGCCTCCGGGCAGGGCTGAGAAAGTACAGGGGGCCTGGAACCTTCAGCCAGAAAAGAAGATGCTGCTCAAGGATGTCGAGGACACCTCTAGGCCAGAGGAACCGACTCACAGGCCAACTCTGGAACAGAAGAGGTCGGTGAGATGCGGAACCACAGCTCAAGCCCTTACCCCACTGATTTTGGCAACTGCTCATGGACAAGGATCTCTGGGAGCCTGGCATTCAGCTGAGGGGTTCCAGCACCCAGGGGAGAAAACCCACGAGGAGGCACCCTGCAGCTCTGCACCCTCAGCCCTCAGCCTGCCATTAAAGGGGAAGTGAGGGCTAAGGAGCACGGTCTTCCCAGACGTGGACGCTGCCCAGGAGGACCACTGTCTCGCCCGGAGGTCGAGCAGAGTCCCTTGGGGACGGGGGAGGAGGATGCACAGCACTTGTCAGACCTACTGAGCACGTGCTGTACAGTGGCAGGCTATCAACAAGCGATCTAAAAACTATTGAAGAACATGAACAAAATTCTTAGGTATAAACTCAACCGGGGGGGAGGCTGAAAGACTTGTGTAAAATACCAATTAAGGAAACTTAAGCAGAAACAGATCAGTGGAAAGCTATTACATACCTAGAAGGCCACGATGTTCATGGATGGGAAGAATTACAACTGTTAAAATGTCCACACGACCCAAAGCAACCTACAGACTCAAGGCCATCGCCACTAAAATCCCAGTGGCGTTTTTCACAGGAGTACAACAAACAGCCCTAAACTTGCCTGGGCACCACACAAGGCCCCGAGGGCCGAAGCTGGAGAGAGGACAACGCTGAAGGCACCGGCGTCCTGGCTTCAAGCTGGTTACCAACCATGGCCACCAGGCAGCATGACCCTGGCATAAACAGACCAGTGGACAGAAGCGAGAACAAGCCTCTTGGGCACAGCCCACCACTCTGACATGTGGGTGACAAGAGCACACATTCGGTGGGGAAAGAGGAGCGCTTCAGTAAACGCTGCTGGGAGAATCCACACTGCAGCGGGGGACGTCCACAGGCGGGAGACTGAGCTGGCCCTTGTTGTAAACCACACAGAGTCAGCATTCAAAATGGGTTGAAGATCTAAATGTCCGTTGAGTTTTGCGAAGTGAATTTAAAAGCACAGACAACTGATAAGTTACTATGCAAAGTACACCAGGGTTCATACAACCGAACGGAAAAACAAACAGTCCCTTCCCGGAACACGCGGCTACAAACTGGGTGAAGGACCCGAAGAAGCATCTCTCTAGAGAAGAGACCAAGTGGCCCACAGGTTATGAAAAGGTGCTGGCCAACACTAGTTGTCAGGGAAATGCAAATCAAAACCACAGAGCTGTCACCTCACACCTGTTTGAATGGCTGCTCCTAAAATAACAAAAGACACCAAGGTTGGCCAGGGTGCAGACAAAAGGGGAGCCTTGTGCAGGCTGGGCGGGATGGAAATTCATGCAGCCATATGGAAAACAGGAGGGAGGTTCCTCAGACACTGAACCAGAACCCCTCCTGGGTGCAGATCCAAAGGAACTGAAACTGGCAGGTTGGAGGGACACCTGCTCTCCAGGGGGCACCCAGCAGACTGCAGAGGGACAGATAAGGAAAGCAGGCACAGCACACGAGGTGCCATCCTTCGAGACATGGATGGACCTGAGGACACCACACTAAGGGAAAAAGCAGGCACAGAAGGACAATGCCATATGGTCCCACCTATGTGCGGAACCTGAAGCCAGTGCGTTCAGAAGCACAGGTGGTGCTTACAGGGCCTGGGGAGGGCAGGTGAGGGTCAGAGGGACGGGGCTTGGGCTGTGCAGACCGCGGGGGCCGCAGCACTTCCTCTTTGCTAGGAGGGCCTTGCACTGTGCCCTCCCACACTCACAAATCACCATGGTGGCAGTGGCAGGGTAGGAGGAAGTTGTGAGGAAGGGTTTGTCCCTGGGAGTCAAGGAGGTGGGGCTGCACGGGAACATACTCATGCCAACTCATCAAGTTGTACATTCTAGCTGGGCTGGGTTGGGGCTCAGTGGTAGAGCACTTGCCTATCATGTGTGAGGCACTGGGTTCGATTCTCAGTACCACATATAAATAAATGAATAAAATAAAGGTCCATCAACATCTAAAAATATATATAAAAAAAAAAGTTGTACACATTAAACACATCGATCTTTTCCTATGTCAACTGTACAAAAACATGGTTTAATAAAATAGATTTCAGCCAGGCACAGTAGAGTACATCTGTAATCCCAGTGGCTCAGGAGGCTGAGCCTCAAGAACTTAGGCCCAATGCAACTCAGTGAGACCCTGTCTTTAAATAAAATTAAAAAGGGCGGGGCTGGGGATGTGACTTAGTGGTCAAGCGCTCCTGGGTTCAATTTCCAGTACCCAAAAAACTAATTAATACATAAAACAGACCACAGTCCTAGCTTACAACCAAATACAAGAGGAACCCAGAGTCCACCTGAGGACAGCAGAGAGGGATGCCTTTGGCTGCAGAATGCGAACAAGCTCTAAAGGAGTGGATGCGCTCGTCCAGCCCACACAGGTCAGCAAGAGCCCAGGGAGAACGGTGAGGGCAGCTAGTGAGGAACAGGCTCAGCCTGGGTCTTGCAGACGGCAAAGACACCCTCCCGTCCTGGGATTCCTAAGCCAGGTCACAACAGCCCTGGGCTGGGACTCCCTGTTCTGAAAGCTGCCCGTAGCCATGTTGAGATCCTCACACAGAACCTTGAGGGCCCCACGGCACCTACCGGCTGGCAGTGTTCTTGCCGAGATGCCAGCAGGGGTCAGCTGGGAAATGGCTCCTCCAGCTCCACCTAGCTTCAGAGGGCAGCAGGCCTGAGTGACCTGAACACATCCTTGAGACCCTGACTCAGAACCAGAGATGCCTGCCAAGCGACCCAGCAGCCAGGTGCCTGATGTGGGGCAAGGTCAGGGCGCTCCCTCGCACTGGTTACCAGTTCCAAGGGGACAGGCAGTAAGCATTCCATGGAGAGCCCTGGAAGATAGTCCCCTGGAAGATAGATTTTATGTACATACTTTAACACATTAAAGCTTGTTTCTAGTACTCCTAAGGATGCAATCCCCCAAACACAGCTTCCTTTTAATTCCATACACTTTAACAGTTGACCAAGGCAGATGTAACAGGAGGGGTAAACTGAGACGCACTGAGGTGCAGCGGGAAGGGCGTCCAGCCCTCCAGGAAAGGCAGGAAAGCCCAAGGGAGGTACTTGGCCTTCTATCCACAGCACTGAGTTGGTGACTATTCTGGCTACAGAAGCGAAAGCTCTTGTTCTTAGGAAATACACACAGAAGCACTTGGGGTGAAAGGATGTGAAGACAGAACTCCCAAGTGATTCAGGAAAAAAAAACAAACCAAAAAAACCGCACAAAACCAAAACAACACATTACCCCCGAACCTACTCGCCTTCCTCCCGAGAGGATGAGGAACGTGTCCTGGGACCTACTGACCAGGTGTGTGCTGGCATCTTCTGTTTCGCCGAGTCTGAACTCTCCTCTGGCCCCTTCAAGAGCCCCGCCCTGCCACAGGACCCACAGCACCCCACCCGCGATGCAGCCCTCCACACTGAGGCCAGCAACTGGCCTCCCCTCCTGCTCCCTCACCTGCCAACTCGGGAGTGGAAGGAGTCAGCGGCCAGCTGACCGGGCTGAAGGACACCCAGCCTTAAGGTAGGTAGCCATCTGCAGCTCAGCCGGGCCCACCCCACTTCACAAGGGGAAGAGGCCATCTGAATTGGTTTGCTGAATTATTTTTGTGAAAGAACATTAGAGTATTTTACATCTGTTGAGAATGAGTTCTAAATTACAAATGCTTTAAAAATAAAAACTATTTTAAATTTACAGCAAGGTTACAAGAATATATCTCAACTATATAAACTTCACCCCATCCTCCAGCAGTTACTATTTTCTCATTTGCTTTCTCTGAGGATGGGATGAAGAATGAATTTTTCTCAACCACACAGCTAGGCAGACTTCTTTAAAAAAAAAAAAAAATATTTATTTTAAAATTATAGGTGGATACAATCTTTATTTTTATGTGGTGCTGAGGATTGAACCAGTGCCTCACACATGGTAGGCAAGCCCTCTACCTCTGACTTCTTAAAAACGGAAAGATACAGACCTTAGTACACCAGCAAAGCTCTTCTCTCAAAATAAACGTCTATATACACTCTGCAGAGGAGAAAAAATAGATTTTATGTACATACTTTAACATATTAAAGCTTGTTTCTAGTACCCCTAAGGATGAAATCCCCAAAACACAGCCTCCTAAGAAATCCACAAATACATAGCTACACCAAGCACCGACTGTCCAAGTACCGTACTTTTCCAATGTAGCTGTCACTGTAATACATTTCAAACCTACATATTTTAAAGTAATTCTGAATTTATAGTAGCTTTTGGTCAGGGTGTATTTACTATTTACACTGAAGTACAATTACTGTCACGTGTAACCATATTATGTTGTTAGAAAGTACACATATTGTGGGCAATCTCCCATATAATGCAAAAGTCAGGCAGGGAGAAAAGTCACCAAGAGTCTACGACACAGGAAGAGGTAGTTTTGCTTTGATAATAAAAGACAATATAGAAGCACGATTGTTGACAGAAGTTTGTCTTCCCTACTGCCAGAGCTCTCTGGTCCCTCTGACCGCTCTAGGAGTAGCCCTGGTCAGCCCAGCTCCACTCCTGACCCCACGGCTGGCCCCAGTGGCACGGAGGGGGCACACCCTGACCCACCTAAGCCAAGACGAGGCCTTTTTTGTTCAAAGCCCTGCACAAAGTGAAGGCTTCACTAACATGTCAACAGCTGCGGCCCTCTTCCTTTGTTACCTAAATTTGCGACCTGGTAGAAGGCACAGGGTTTTAATTAGGCCTCTGGCCAAAGGCTGGTTTCTGGATTGGGGCGGAGGCAGTGGAAGGACAGGAGGCCTGCACAGCGTGAGCTCCGACCCCAGCATTGGGGTTCTCCAGGCTGCCCGCTCACTGCCGAGCTGAGACCTTCAGGGCAGGGACATACATGGAGACTTGAGACCTCGCACGGCGACCCTGGAACGCTGACTGCGACAGGGCCACCCACACCAGACAAGAGTGCTCTGCACAGGAGCCCGTGACCACCTGCCCAGATGACGGCACTCTTGCTGGGAAACAGGTTCTGACCCACGACGTCTACACTCACCCCAGTGGCTTTCTCAACAGCTGAAGATGAGGCCGGCCAAGCCTGCAGCATTTGAAAGGAGCAACTGTGAAACAATCCACACCTGTGCAGGCAGAGGACACTTCTCTTTCCCCAGATTCCCAAACTTTCCTGCACTTGGTGAAGGGGACTGGACATGCCCTGTCAACTCCCTGCACTTGGTGAGGGGGACTGGACATGCCCTGTCAACTCCCTGCATGAGGTAACTGTTTAATTTGTATCCACATCTCCTAGGACCCAGGAGCAACAGCAAGCAGCACCCACCAAGTATCCAACAGCTACTTGGTGACTTTGGAGTTATTTAACAAAACACCGCAGCGATGCAGAACTAAAGAGTGGAGAGAGACATAAAACTGTGCAGAGTGTCCTCCCTGGTGTCAACACGTCAGGTGAGCAGCAATGGAAACCCACCCACACCACATTACACAAGGACACTCACGGTCTGGACATCAACCAACTTTTCAAAACCCAACTGTATTCACTGAGCAGGACACGCCTTGGAGATCCTGAGGACACATCAGAATAATCAACTAGACCTCAATGAACTTTTAGCCAAAAAAAAAAAAAAAAAAAAAACCCAGAAATGTATCATTTATAATCACTGCACCCTCTAGTGGCCTATTTTTATCTATTAAAAAATTAAGACAACCTGTAATCCCAGCAATGTGGGAGGCTGAGCAGATGGATCACAAGTTCAATGCTAACCTCAGCAACTTGTAAGACCTGTCTCAAAATAAAAAAATAAAAAGGGTTACAGATATGGCTGGATCCAGGTGGAGTGCCCCTGGGTTCAATCACCAGCATTAAAAAAAACAAAACCAAAACACCACACCACTCTCACTGCACAGGGTGCACAGTTCAGAGCCTGCCCCTCCCTGCCTTTTCCTGCCACCCCTGATGCATCATCTGAAAGTTACTAAAAACACAAACAGGGCTGGGTTGTGCTCAGCGGTAGAGCACTTGCCTAGCACATGTGAGGCCCTGGGTTCGATCCTCAGCACAATTTTAAAAAAATAATAAAGTTATAAAAAACACCAACACGATACAATCTTGGATTAAAAAAATAATCTCAATAAATAATATTTACAATGTGACAGACTGTGACATTAGCCCTCCCCGTCTTCACTGAGCAGGACAGGCCTTGGAGATCCTGAGGACACGTGTGGGCCGGACATGCCTACAGTCTCAGGGCGGCTTTGCCCTGCAGAGACCGCGTGGCAAGGCTGGCCCTCTCTCTCAGCACGCTGGCTTCCTCGGGACTCTGGTGGGCCTGCACGTTCTTCAGTAAGAAGTGGCCAATGAAAAGCTTCAGACCCTCTCGCAACATCCCCAGCTTTGGGTTCTCAGACACTCTGGAAGAGAATGGGACAGACGCGCGTCAGGTACCCAGGAGGCAGTCGTGACCTAGTTCTGCTCCCTGTGGGGCTGGGAAGGAAGCAGGCCTCTTACACGCACAAGACCATCTCCCACGGAGCTGAACCCCAGGCCTTCTGTTCCCTTTCCTTTCTTTCTTTTTTTTTTTTTTTTTTTGAGAGAGAGAGAGAGAGGGAGAGAGAGAGAGGATTTTTTAATATTTATTTTTTAGTTCTCGGCGGACACAACATCTTTGTTGGTATGTGGTGCTGAGGATCGAACCCGGGCCGCACGCAGGCCAGGCGAGCGCGCTACCGCTTGACCACATCCCCAGCCCGTTATTTCTGTTTCTGAGGCAGGGTCTTCTACGTTGCTCAGGCTGGCCTCAAAACGCCTAGGCCCCAGGGATCGTCCTGCCTCCCAAGAAGCTGAACCCACAGATGTACATCGCTGTGCCTGACTCTATGTAAAGCAGAATTTTCAACGAAGAACTTCAGGGCAGGAGGTGGCTCAGTGTTAGAACTGCATGCCCAGCACACACAAGGCCCTGGGCAAGAGCCCAGCACTGCGAGAACAACAAGCACTCTTAGATATCAGCTTAACATTAAGACTGACATGACTTATGTAGCTACATGTGAAGCACAATGCTGCTTCTGTAAACCAACCGGAATGAAAACATCTTTCTGTCCCTATCTCATGTTTCATGAAACACCTGGACACATACCTTGCAAAAATTAAACCCAGGTCTTCAACTTCTGTTTCCATTAACAGCATAGTCAACACTCTCCGTAGGAAATGGACTCTGGGTTTGTCCAATTCGCTGAACTCAACCACCTACAGTCAGGAGACAGAAAAAAGTGACACTAGCCAACTCTCCAGTGATCTGTAAAGAGTGCTAATGAGTAGGCATTTGACCCTTCCTCACTGCCCACACACCCTGGTTTAAGAAGGTCTTTTAACTGCTAAAAATGAACAGCTGCTAGTAAGGAGGAGGTGCCATGGGGACCCTGCAGAGCTGGCAGGGGTGCCTGGTCAACCTGGCAGCACAACACAGCTTAGGGGGCCTATACTTCACAAGCCAGGAATGTAGTTTCTAGAACAGAAGCCTACTCTTGAGTGTGTTCTACCAGGTACAAGAGGCTGGACACTGTAGCTTCTGCTTTATGACTGTCTATGTGGCATTCTGGTAGAGTCTGGACCACCCCTATCAACACCTCTCTGTGTAGAGCTTAGGTCTAGGAAAGATGAACTCAGATATGCTTCCATCTTAGAAAACTATTAAAAACCCCAGAAATAATTTTAATATTCAGCAGTGTAGCAAATAAATGTACTAGACTTATACAGTGGAAGTAATAAGATAACACAGAAGACCAGAGAAGAGAATTACAGATATTAACATATATAAATTGCAAACTTAATTTTAAAAAAGAACTGTGGAAAGTCACAAGAGCAAGGTGACCACACAGTTCTGCCCAAACAGAGAGTAGATTATGTACTGGCTGTAGATGCACAGCACAGGGAGTACAAAACCACGCCAGGGAGAGATTCTGATCAAAGAGGGCCCCTCAGCCAGGTGCAGTGGCACATGCCTGTAATCCCGGTGATATCAGAGGCTGAAGCAGGAGGATTGTAAGTTTGAGGCCAGCTTCCACAACTTAGCCAGACCCTGTCTCAAATAAAAAATAAAAAGAGCTGGGGAGTAGTTCAGCGGTAGAATACCCCAGGTTCCAGTCCAGTATCAAAATAGAAAACAAACAAAAAGAACACCAGTGGGGAGAGTGGAGGGCAGGGCTGGGAGCCAGGGAGAACCCAAGTTCTACTGCCCACGAGTGAGCTTCCATTGCTCCTGTTCACCCGGGGCCACACCGACCCATTCTACAATGAGCCCGACTTGAGTAGGGAAGCATAGATTTAGCTCAACGATGAGAAGATGTTATCTTACGTGTTCTAAATTACTCCAGTTCTCGGAATGGGGTGTGCAGACTGTACCCACACTTTCAGCGCAGTGGGAAACCCCACATCCCACACCCTATGAGAGGCAGGCAGTCATGGGCAGATGCTCTGACCACGGTGGGGAGCACACTCACGTACGCAGGGCACAGAGAAGGACTTGTCTCTGCACTTCGCCCAGCTCTGACCCTCAGGCTCTTCAAATGCTCAGAATTTTTTAGGGCACCCACACCCTGGTGGCTCCACTACCCAAGCTTACTGGCCCACCTCAAATCCTGCCTTCTACAGGTAGGTCCACCATCTCCTCCAGAGGAACATCGGGCATCTATGTTTTTATGGCTCTGAAGTCTCAAACACAGAGTAGGGAGTCTGTAGCTTTCAAACACCCTATTTTGCAGACCCAGTACCAGGCCTCTATGGGGCGCCAGTCTACTGAGCACTGACCGGTCCAGGATTTTAAGATTAATCTCAAACCCAGAACAGATTTACTTAAGTTAGCAAGAAAACTGGAGCCGAGCACTATGTTCTAGGTACATTTAAACTGTGTGTACAGTGGTCACAACAATGAGACACTCTCCAGAATCTTGGAAAACTCATGCTTTACAAGTACAAAAAATAAGCAACTACACAGTGATTTTTTAATTGCTTACAAACCTTCAAAATGGAAAGCGGAAGCGATTTTGTCTTCAACAAGTGTGCCACCAGATGAACCAAATTCAAGAAATTAGTGGCTGGCAAATTTTCTAAGTCCCGAAATTTATCCCATATGCTGAACTGGAAAGTCATCTAGTAACAGTTAATAAAAAGAAAAAAATTAAAATTCAACAATCAGTAGACTAAACCACTAAGATGCTCTCATTCACTTATTTTTAATATTCTGAAACTCAGGACTTTCAGGAGCAACTATACTGTCCTTTCAAATGGTCAGGAGCTTGAAACAGTTTTACAGTCATCTTTTAGTTGTGGTTCTCCCCTGCATTTATGAGGCACTGGTTGGATCCCCGGCACTACCAAACCCTACCCCACCCCACACCAGCAGATAAGCACTTTGAAGAAAGCTCTTGACAACTGACATCAAGAGACTGGTGTGGTATAAGCAACACCCAGCCTCCTAGTGCAGATGGTCCCTCTACCCAGTACTCTGGCTCCAAGAACTCATGTTTAGAATGTAAGCCAGACAGAATGCCGAGGACAAGCGTCAGGACACAGGTAACTGGCAGCCTTCTAACCAAGTTACCTGGAATCGCCTTTCATAGCTGCAGAACTTGCTGGCCAAGAACGCATAGAAGGGATTGTATGTCTTCTCCTGCAAGCAGCAGTCCATGAGCACGTGGACCACCTCTCTCTCCTGCTGATCCTTCAGTCCCAGCCTGCAGCACAGAAACAGCCCAGCTAAGTCAGCACTCCACTTCCCACTTCCACAGCCAAAGAGCCCACAGGTCCTTCCTGTCTGGAAGAGTGTGGTTAAAAGTGAGCCAGGAGGCGGGTGGCAGCAACCAGACACAAGCCAGAGGTCTGGCCCTCCCCAGTTTCTTTGGGCCTCATTTTTCTAGTGATGTGGCAAAGTGTGGGAGGACACATCAGGACTCGAGTTCTACCTGACCACAAAGCCCAGGACCCAGTCCAACTGACACAGGCAGGACTCAAATGAAGCCAGGTCTTGCTAAGACAATGATTTCACTTTTTCTTTCTTTTTTTTGGTACCAGGGATTGAACTCAGGGGCACTCAACCACTGAGCCATACCCCCAGCTTATTTACAGACAGGATCTGTGTTGCTTAGCACCTCAAAGTTGCTAAAGCTGGCTTTGAACTCGCGATCCTCCTGTCTCAGCCTCCGGCGCCACTGGGATTAATTTAGGGGTGCGCCACTGTGCCTGGCTCACTTTTTCATTTTTAAAATTCACAGTAAACTCCACCCTCTTCAGTGTACAGTCCTGTGGGTGCAGCTGTATAAGCCCCCAGAGTCAGGTAACTGCAACCACACTGGAAAAAGAATTCCATCGCCCCCACAACCCCCACACGCCTGTGCAGACAGCCATTCCCCAAGCTGCGGGCTACCACCAATCTTTTTTCCAGTCCTCTAGTTCTGACTCTGCCAGAATGCCACACAAACAGCCACAAAGCAGAAACTGCGGGTGTCCAGCCTCTTGAACCTGGCAGAACATACTTAAGAGTCACCCATGCAGCTGTGGGACTGGTACTTCACCCTCTGTAATAGTGAACTGTAAGGATCCCACCCACTGCAGCAAGGACCCCTGGTTTGTTCACCCTTTCCCCAGAGGGGCATGTGGGTTTTTTGGTAGTGGGGATGGAACCCAGGCTTCATGTACACTAGGCCACTGAGCCTCAACCCCAGGTCAGCCAATGACTGTGATGAATAAAAAATGGGGAAAAAACTCATTGTTAGATGAAGACTGACTAGGAAACACAGAGGTACACTCAGGGTTCCCACACTGACAAGGCACCCCAGTTTACAAAACCCCAACTATCAGAATACTAAAATGAGCCATTTCTCCCTGTACTGCATTATGAGTTTGAAGCAAATAAAGAAAAATGAGTTAAACTGTTCATTTGTTATCTGATAACTAAGTACTTTGCATAAAGTATGCAAATGTTTTAAAAACCTGCTACAACAAATTATTACAGAACCATACTGGGACATTTTAAATAAGAAGCAAGAGGCAGCTTCAACATGAAGGCTCATATACTTTAAGCAATCCATGACAACCAACAGCCGCTGAAGACAGTGGCTGGCTACCAGATACTGGCTACGAAGCCCTCAAATTGCAGCCTCCTACAGGGCTCTACTGAGGATCTACCAGGGCACACTAGTAGGAATGGGTGTCTTGCCAGAGACATGTGGCCCACCCAAGTGACAGGACAGTAACAAAATTCCAGTTTTTCAGTCCTCCAAACACAAACCCCAGATCAAATTACTTCTTTCACAACTTCTAACTTGACAGGTCAAAACATACAAACAAATGCTTACTTGAGCAGCTTTTCAAAAGCATCCAAAAAATCCTCACTCGTCATCATCGTACAGAAGATGTTCCTCCTAATGTCAGTGTTCATTCTCTGCTTCCGAGCAAGATCCAACATCTTTGAGCTTATCTGAAAAAGGAAGGATTAGTGTGTGGGCCATACAAATGTCTTGAGAGCTGTTTCCTGAGAAATACCATGCCACCTTTGGTTGAGTGTGCTCCTAAAGTTTCTAAAGAACAACTTGTACAATTTCGTGGCTTCAGCTCAGTATAACTAAATTGTACGTGAATACCTGTAGGTAAATTCCAAATCTTTATTTATGGGTCACCACAAAGGGAAAATGTGGCAGGAGAAAAAGCCACTGGAGGAGAGAAGCACTGGATTTGGGAACTCTCAGGAGGGTGGAACATCAGCCTGAGTATCTCAGATCAAGTTCAGATATGGGAATCATGGTCATCAGGTGTGCCAAGGGCCCAGGGCAGGAAAGGACACTGTGGACAAGGAAGGAGATCTGGATCAAGTACAGATGCTAGTAAATAATTTTTTTCCACTTTTTTTTTGGGGGTGGGGGGGTGGGGCGGGGTACCAGGGATTGAACTCAGGGGCACTTGACCACTGATCCACATCCCAGCCCTATTTTGTACTTTATTAGAGACAGGATCTCACCGAGTTGCTTAGCACTTCACTAAATTGCTGAGGCTGGCTTTGAATTCGCCATCCTCCTGCCTCTGCCTCCCGAGCAGTTGGGATTACAGGTGTGTGCACCACACCCAGCTCCGACTCTAGCTAACAATGATAAATACAAATAAGTGGGAAAAAGTTTCATCCATGCTAATGGACTGGAACCTACATCTCCTAGGATACAGAACACATTTCACTCTCAAGAATGGGTATCTGCAAAGTCAGTCTTGATTTTCACACACTCCCTTCAACTCTTAGATCTTTTGCAGAATGCGTTTTGGGATTCTTAAAATCCTTAAAAAAGAAACAACAAAAACTGAATTATATGTTTGTTTTGTTTTCTGGAGCCAGGACCTTGCTATGTTGCCTAGGCTGGTTCAAGTGTTCTTCCCACCTCAGCTTCCACGTAGCTGGGACTACAGGCATGTGCCACATGCCTGGATTTAAATCATACCTTAACACTGGCAATTTTCATAAGGCTTTCAAATAAACCTAAGTGGCACACTTCCATAGCCATTCAGGAATAATTAGAACTACTCTAGCAGAGCTGGCACTCGGCACAGCAGGGTGCCCACAGTCAAGCACTGGGTCTCCATACCGTGCCCGTAGGTGGCTTCTGCTGAAGTGCATGATGACTGTTGTCAATCATCGGAGTCCCGCTCCAAGCAGACCCCACAATCCACCAGCGCCCAGTTTGTTCTGCATTCAAAAGACCATCCCAAGAAATGCGAAGCTGAGTCTCAGAACCTGAGCTGGCACTACGCACCTGATTAGAGAAAAAGGTTTAATGAGATGCTTTAATTGGTTCACAGTCTGTACTGTGATCACACTTTCTTTCTTTTTTTTGTACCAGGATTGAACCCAGGGGTGCTTAACCATTGAGCCACATCCCCAGCTCCTTTTTATGTTTTATTTAGAGACAGGATCTTGCTGAGTTGTTTAGGCCCTCTCTAAGTTGCTGAGAGTGGTTTTGAACTCGAGATCCTCCTGTCTCAGCCTCTTGAGCCACTGTGATTACAGGCGTGCACCACTGTGCCTGGCTCACTTTCATTTGATAATGGAATTTTTGGTGCATGAACATTGCAATGAGTCTCTGGCAACTGGGACAGTTAGTCTGTTTAGAATAATGCCAAAACAAGCAGTCAACTCATGGTATTCTGTGTGAGGTCTGTGGGTCTGCCACCCAAGTAACGCCTCTTAGGCACAGTCGTGACAACAGGCTCCTACTGCACAGCAAGCTGAGCACCTTGGGAGGACCAGCTACAGGGGCTGTGCAGGAGGGCGCGGGCCACTCACAGGGCAGCTTCCGTCTTCTCTCAGGCCCCAACTCACAGGTCCCGCTCCCTCTCCCAATGGGGCCCTGCTGCCCTGAGGCTCGGGGCAAGGCAGTAGGCAGCCACTCACCAGAGCTCGCTGCACCTTCCTCAGTCTCTCCACAGGCTCGGGATCGTAGCCTGGAATTTTGCGCATGTCATTGTTCTTCAAGGCTAGCATCGTCTCCAGCATAAATCGGACCTTTGAGGAAAAGGAAGGGGAGAAATAAACCCCAAACCAAAATGAAATCTCCCATCATTTCAAGCAGTTTGAACATTCCTGGACATCCCCCCCTTGCTGGATCTTCAGCCTCTCCCCGACCAACTTACCAACTGGAAACAGTGACACACTTACAGGAAAGTTACAAGCACAGCACAGTCTGTCTACATACCTTCCTCAAATATCAACTCTTGATACAATCTCCACATCATAAAATCAACCTCTTTAAAATAAACAAGTAGGTGATTTCCGGTATATTCCAAGCTAGGCAACTGTGCCCGCCATCACCTTTAGAATCTGCATAATGCCCAGAAGAGGAACTCCAATCCCTCAAAAGCCGCTGGCATTCCCCACCTCCCTGTCCCAGGCGGCCACCTCTGCTGTCAGCTTTTGGGCATTAGCCAGCAAGAGTGTAATCTGCACTCCCTCCCACCCCACCCACTCCCCACTTCACCCCCTGCTGCCTCTGCAGACAAGCTGCCCCGGTGCACAAAGGGCAGCTATCAGTAATGCTCCTCATCAGACTATGACCAAAATGAAAATCCAGTCCCTTTCCCTTGACCTCAACATCCCACCTAAAGAGTAAATTCTTCTCAGGACTCTGGCCTCTGTGACCCACCCCCCAGTATCCTGCCACCTTGCCCACCAGCTCTTCCTCCTCCCTGCAGCTCCACACTGCTGCCTGTAACCACAGGGATCCCTTCACCCTAGTGGGGGATCCCACATACTCCCATGGCTTCCAGGATTCCTGGCATGAGGGTGACCCCAAATCCCTCCTGGCTCACTGCCCTTCGAGATGTGGGTTTCCTCCTGCACCTCCTCCCATGCACCTGAAGGGGGGCCTCCTGCCCTTACTTCCTTCAGCCCTGCTCCCCACTAAACTTGGCTGCTTCTGACTCTCAAGTCCACATCCGCTGCCAGGGTGCCCATGTCACCACCATCTCCCAGACTCCTATAGCGTCCCCCCCCCCAATTCCTCCAGCCACTTCCCCTCTCTTCTACACTGTCACCAAAGTGACTCCTAAAACAACTTCCACCCCCGGAGTATCTGCCGAGAACCCTCTGGGTCCTCCAGGACGGAAGGCCCCAGGCCCGGTGCTCCTCTCCTCACTCCTGGTGGTGTCCCCAGGTCTAACATGGCCCCCTCCTTCCTCCCCAACAATCACATCTTCTTCCCCTCAGGCGCTTCAGGTGCTGCTCCCCACCTCTCACGACTGCAGGGGCAAAGCTGAGAGCCCCGAGTTACAGATGGGGAAACAGAGGCCCTCAAGACTCGGCCCTGCTGCTGCACAGGGGCTAGAGAAGGCTGAAGAGAAGAGAACTACTGAGGAAGGGAAGTGTCCTATTTACCCCAGGGACTTATTGTTAAGCTCTGGTCAGTTTGTATGCTCTCAAGCACTCAGGAAGCAGGTCAAGTGGCACTCATACCCTGGTCTGGTCCTGAAACATGCTGCCTGCCCCACTGGCTTTGGCCTGGGCATCTGTGATCAGCTCCTTCAGCGACAAGGCGTCGTCTTTTCTCAATGCAAAGCCCACATTTTTCAGCATTAACAGGATCAACTCAATGTCTTTTTCGGTGAAAGTTGAAATAAGTTTTTTCAAAATGTCAAAGATGAGGAGAGACTGCACCACGTGGAAGTTGTACAGATGGGCGATGATGGTGAAAAGGTTATCACACTCTTTCCCTTCACCTCCATTTCTGTAGACGTCATCAAACTTCCTCACCACAGCCTCCAGAAAGCAAGCACCAACCTGAGCAGGACAACAGCAAGCGTGTAGTCACACGTTCTGGGGACTTCTCCTTCAACACACTGAATAAGTGCCTGCACACAGGCAGGACATAAACTCCAACAGGGCAGCCTTCAGGAACTCAAGTATGGCTGCCCCACAAGAGCACACGGCAAGCAGCTGAGCACCAACCTGTGCTGAAAGGGTCTCCGCTTTAGGCCAAGTACAAAGTCGTAATTTGGGGGGCAATGTCCATTCTGGTTCCTTGGAAAAATAAACTTGCTAAAAATGTGTTAAGACAGGTGTGGCGGCCATATCTGTCTTAGAAGACTGAAGTGAGAGAGGATCGGAAGTTCAAGGCCAGCTGAGACCCTGTCTCAAAATAAAATTTAAAAAGGGATGGGAATATGGCTCACTGGAAGAGTGTTGCTGGGTTCAATCCCCAGTACCTGCCCCCCACAAATGTTAAAAACACAACTGTATCTCTAAAAATGCTCTACCACCTAGTAACACTCGTTCTCAGAACTGCTTATTTCAAGTTAATGTCCTCTGAATAGGCAAGCAGTGTAAGTGAACTTTAAAGAAAACAGCACATTCTCAACAGATATCAAAGGTCCCCACGGGCAAGTGCTTCATCACCAGGAGGGTGCTAGAGGAAGGACAGGAACTCTAATGGCTCAGCTCCACTCTCAGGGCCCAGATGTGGGTGTGCTGTTCTTTGGGGTACCAGGAAGTAGGCTGACCATCACAAAGAGGGGAGAGCACAAGGCCAAGAAGTAGCAGTGGCCTGGTGAAACAGGGCAAGCTCACCAGAGAGCCATCCTCTTGTTCTTCTGGCACATTCTATTCCAGATTCCCTAAGTATGTCCTGGAGGAGGAAGGACTTCCATCCTGTCACTCTGTAAGACTGAGACCTAACTCAAAAATGGCAGCTGTCATCTTGCCATATTACTATCTTGTAACTATTTTCTCTCAAACCCCAACTCAAGTTGAGACCAGAGGAAGCAAATGGGAGCGGGGATGTGGTGGTGATCTCCAGTGATGCTGGCGATCCACAGCAGAGATGGCCTTACCAGGGTAGCCATGCTGGGTCAGAAAGGAAGGGCTGGGTGCCAGTGATCCCTAGGAACACTGGCAGGGTGTGGCACGCCTGATCCGACACATCAGGTGTGTGTGATTTCCAGGCTTTCAATCTGGGTGACTTCTAAGCAGGTGGGGAGGAGGCTGGGAGCTGGACTCTCTGTGTGAGCTTACTACACTCTGACTGCACATGCGTGAAGGTCCGCGGGAGGAGGAGCTCCAGCAGACTGCAGGGTGCGGTGGGAAAGTAGGCGCGTCACGGCCCGGCTGCCGACTGCTCAATGCCAGAAGAGCCCAGCCACTGGCAGCAGGCAACAGAGGGTTCCCAGAAGCCAGCTCCCATAGGCTGGATGTGCCTTTTAGTTTTTAAAGGCCTGAGATAAACACGTTTAACCTGTAAACTCCCAACTCAAGTCCCTTCACCAAAGATAAATCTGAAAAATATAATCGCCTGGTATGACCATCATCTTATATTAAAAAACAATTAAAAAGAAATTAGGGGGCTGGGGCTGTAGCTCAGTGTCAGAGCGCTTGTCCAGCACGTGTGAGCATGTGAGGCACTGGGTTTGAGCCCCAGCACTGCACAAAAATAATTCCACTTAATGTGTTCAAAATTCATTTTTCTAGGGGCTGGGGCTGTAGCTCAGTGATAGAGCACTTGCCTTAAATGTGTGAGACCCTGGGTTTGATCCTCAGCACCACATAAAAAATAAATGTATTGTGTTCATCTACAACTAAAAACATTTCATTTTTCTAAAATCAAGTTTGGTAAATTTTAACACCAACCCATATAGATCTGATTGTTTCCTTGTAAATGATTATGGGAGCAATGCAGCAGCTGACACTATGATCTTTAACACATTTTTTTTCTTCCCATGAATTTCTGTGAGGTGTTTTTTTAGGTGTTTTTTTCTGAAACAAGTTTAATGGAACCAGCATCCTGAGCACTTGTCCTATCTGGCAGAAGTTTTAGAGACTGTCATTAGCTGAAGTACCATAATGACTTCCCCTTGGAACAAGCCACCTCATTGTCCTTCATGCTATTAGTGAAGGTGTGAATGAGAAGCAGGAGCACTAACCCCATGTTTTCACATTAAGCTGACTCCCCACGTGATCAGGGTCATGACTTTTACGTAACTCGCTGTGAAATACTGTCTATAACACAGTTTGATTATTAAGTCTGCTGAAGTACACCAGAGACATCTAGAAGGATGGGGTACGGACTAAACTAGCCACATAACAGCACTGAATTATGGTCATCATGGGGCACCAGCAAAGATGTCCAGAGCTTCCATTATGTTTTGTAATGGCAAAAAAATGGACTTTCACACTTATATGTGAACAGGAGTATGGCTCTTAGGGGGAAAAAAACACTTTAAAAAAAGAGCAATTCTCCAAGTAGCTGGTGCAGTTTCCACAAAACATCCCAAGACAGTTGAGCAGACTCCTGTACCAGCTGTGGGGCCTGGGCCACTTTCTTCTGCCCTCAGCTTCCCTGTGCCCAGTTGGTCATAAGGCCACCACCTTCCCAAATGTTGCCACAATGCTGCCAGTGCTGGCTAAGAAAACCGTGGCTCATTAAACTTCCCAGGAAGAGCAATGAGAACTGCGGCGGCAGGGAAACGGGAAGAGCAGAAATGCAACAAGAAAATCTCCTTCCCTGTTGTAAATGGGCTCAGCAAGCACTTAATGAGCCAGCCTCTTTCCTATGGTCATCACATGTAGTAACTGTTGACCTACACCACGGAGGACCAAGGCCATCCCAGGTGACAGGGCCAGCGGGTGGAGAAAAGGTGGGAGCATACCTCAATTCCAACAGTGTGGTGAAGGATGCTGACCAAGAGGACATGCTCCATCATCAGCCTGCTGGGCATGGCTGAGGCAGTGACGCAGGCACCCAGGAGGGCAGCCGTCAGTGTGTCATTCATGTCCTTCCTGCTATTGGCCATGTATAGCTCCTCCAGCTGCCCACTTATGGATGCCATGTTTGGCTCACTCAACCTGCAGGAATGTAAACACAGAAACACAATTAAATATAATTTTCCAGTTCAAACTCAGTTATCAATACTACCAATATATCCTATCTTATATATGCTTCTGACCCGGAAACAACTGACCCTGCTGCAATAATCCAGCATATTCTGCTCATAACCATAGAACACTATGGAGTTCTGAAATAATACAACTGTCTTTTCAGTTGAAATGTAATCAGTGAGGTATGCCACGGAGGGTCTGTGAGTCTGCAGAAACTTGGGTATCCTGATCTGACATTTCTAGGTGTAGGAACCATCCTAAGTAGTGTATCATTAGGAAAACCACCAATTCGCCCCCTTCTTAGATGGCACACATGCACGGTTTCTACACTGACGAGGTTGCTCTGTCTGAATGAGTAGTAAGAGAGGACTGTGCAAGGAAGACTATTCAGCACACACCTGTGCTACTACTAAAAGGGACATCACAACAGCATGCTTCAGTAAAACTTCTGGGACACCACTGACAATGTTTCAATTTCAATTAAGCAACATAGGGGAAGAGGCGGCACAAAGGACGGGCTCTATATCCTGATTGTGGCAGTGGTCACCTAAATCTTCATGTAATAAACTACACAGAACCTCTTTCTCTCAAACACACAAGCACGTAAAAACAGTGAAACCTGAACAAGCTCTAGGGGTTGTTACATCAGTTCCCTGATATGTGTGTGTGGTGCTGGGGATGGAATCCAGGCCTCATGGATACTAGGTTAGCACTCTACCACTAGCTGCATTCCCAGCCCCTGGTTGCTTCTCAATGGTACTCTAGCTATAGAAGATGTAACCTTTGGGAGAAAGCAGGTGTACAGCATGCAGGAATGTCCTGTACCCTATGAAAAAAAAAAAAAAAGAGCAATATACATTTAAAAGAGTGGCTGCCTTTCGAGGATTTAGAAGAGGGGCATGAGGGTCTTCTGGTGAGAGTTATGGGAGAACTGGAGGAGAGCATTAGCAGAAGAAGGACTTGAACTTGTTTCTTAAAACCACAGGCTGACTGTAGATGGTTAAGTGGTGTGGTCCCAGCTACACGGCTTCCAATTACCCTTTTAGAGTCTAAATGTCAACATAGGGGGATGAAGGACCAGCATCCTGACCAGGTGCACTCATTTCCGCAGAGGGGGGATCCCTGCCAGGCCTTCCTCCACTATTCCTGGGAGGATGTTCCCTGCCCCATTCCAGCCTCAGAGTGGCAGTAGGAGTCCCCTGCTGCCTTCAAACCCTGTAAGAACTCACCATACCAAACAGCCAGGCAACATCTCCTCAACATAAGGATGTGGTTGCCCTAAGGCAGGCACAGAAAGGATCTGAAAACAGCTACAAGTCCTGCCCATCACTTGCATGTTGTCATTCTGGGACAGTTTCCGTGTTTTAGAAACAGAGCATTGCTCCAAGGGAGAGAGCGCACCAACTCTGGAAGGTCACCTGTTAATTAGGCCTTTGACGTGTTTCTTCAGCCTTTCTAACTCCTCCTTCCTGCGCTCGTCCACTGTCTCCTGGGCTGGCCGCAGCCGAGGTGGGATGTACTTTTCGCCACTTTCACAAAGCCTCTCCTTGAAAAAACGAGAATAATATAATCGCAAAAAAGAAAAAAAAAGTACACTGGACAAACCTCACATTTCCCTGGCTATATGCATATTCATACACAGAACTACCAACTCCGCGCAGCTGTTTCTACTGACTTTTTAACACGCCGCGAGCGCCCGACTGCAGTGCACTGGCTCGGGGGCTGACGGCCATCCCCGGGACCCAGGGAAGTTCCGCGGTACCTGCTGGGGCGTGCCGTCCGCCCCCAAGGAGTCTGCCCTCTCTTCTCCGTCTTCTGCGAAACGGACTCTCTTCCTCCCGGCTTTCTCCCGCGCCCCGCCTTCGGGCTCTTCCCCGCTGTCCGGCTCCGGCCCCGCGGCGTCCTCCGCACTCTGCGGCTCCGAGTCGCTGTCCAGGTCACTCTCGGGGAGCGGCGCGCCCGCCTCCTCCTCCTCCTCCTCGTCGCCGCTGCTCTCGTACAGCCCGCCGGCCCCCGACCCCAGCACGCCCAGGATGTAGTCCAGCCCGTCGCGCGCGAAGCCGGGCGGCACGGCGCTGCCCTCGGCCCTCTTCCTGCGCTTGCTCAGGCCCAGGCAGCGCTCCAGCTGGCGGATCTCCCGGTCCTCCTCCTCGTTGGCCGCGAGAAGCGCCCGCTTGCGGGCGGCGGCGGCGGGGCTGGCCTTGCCCGGGCGAGCCGGGGCCTTGGCTGGGGCTGCGGCCTCGGGGACAGCCGTGGCCATGGCCGGGGACGGCGCGGCCTTGGCGGGGGCCGAGGCCGTGGCCCTGGCGGGGGCTGAGGCCTGGGCCGGGGGCGGCGCGGGCTCCCCCGCGCTGCCCTCCTGCTTCCCCGCCGCGGCGCCCGCGGTCCTCTGCAGGCGCCGCGCTTTCCTCAGTTGCCGCTTCTCCCTCCGCAGCTCCTTGCGGCTCTTCCTGCCGCCCGGCCGGGAGCGCACCGCGGCGCCGCGCCCCTCGGCCTCTCCCCCGGAGGTGGCCCGCACGAACCCCTCCACGGCCACCCGCAGCCGCTGCAGAGCGCCCTCGCCGCCGCGCTTCCTACGAGCTACTCGCCTTCGGCCACCTCCCGAGCTGGCCGCCGTCGCGGTCACGGACGCCGCCATTTTCCGGGACGACCTCGGACCACAACTTCCGCCGCGGCGGGACTTCCGGGCGACAGCGAGCGCGGGGCGTGGCGGGTGTCGCCCCCTGCTGGCCGGGGGGGCCCGCAGCAGCGGACACCAGAACACTGGGTTTCAAAGGAACCTGTGAATTGTGTCAGGCCACACCCTCCCCGAGCTCGCGGCAGCTGGGGGTCGCGGGGCCGTGCGTGTCCGCGGTTGCGTGTACGCACGTGTGCCCGTGGGGAAAGGCCCCGTGCAGGTTCTCTGTATCCTAGGGAGGAGCCGCGTGCTCAGCCTTACAGCTCTGCCATTTGCTCCCTGCGCTCTGCCCTGGGGCTCCTTAAGGACTCATTTTTCCTGAGAGTAGTGTAGTCCTGCTTAAGAGGATGCGACAAATTTATTCAACGGCCCTCTGTTGGTAGTGCACTGAGATGAAATCAGTGTCCACCTGAAGCCTGTGATGTGTCCTTATTGTGGACATCGGGTCTTTCCAGATGTAGTCAAGTTTAGATGAGGGCATACTGATTTGGAGTGAGCCCTCAATCCAGGGACTGGGGGCATCTTAGAAGAAGAGGGGCATTTGGACGCCCAGGGAGCTGGCCATGTGCAAGTGGAGATGGGGCTCCTGTGTCTGCAAGCCTCATGTCTCATCCACAGCCCAGGTGTGGCAGGGCAGTGGGAGGCCAAAGTGCCAGAGACAGCCTGTGAGACAGATTTATTGGGGAGCACTTACTAGACATCAGTGACTGCCCCAACAAGAGTTTGGTGGCAGCAGACTGAATGGCAGCACCTCAGTCCCTCGTGTTTTGTCCAAGGACACCAGCAGGATGAGTGACCCCTGTCCTCACCCAGTGCCTCCAGGTCTGCCCACTCACCACGGGGGAGGGCTATCCTCATGGGCATCAGCTTGCTTAGTCTGCTGGTGTGACCAGCATCCCGAGGAGCAGCTGTCCTGGGCAATGCAGGAAAGTGGCTTTCTCCAGGGACACTGACCGGCCCTGGTTCCCACTGTGCAGGAGGGAAGCCAGTCCTTCAAGACAGTGTGTGTTCGACACTGCAGCCCAGGCTTGCTCCTGGTGTCCCTTAACTCGGCAGGTTTGGGGAGAAGAGAAGGGGCGTCCAGGGACATGTCTTACTGTTCCCCTTTTCTTTAGGGAGGCATGGAACAAATCCTGTCTGGGAGTCCCTAGAGGAAGCCAACCCTGCCATCCAATTTTGGATTTCTAGCCTCCAAATCTGAGAAATTTCCGTTGCTTCATACATTCAGTTTGTGGTACTTTGTTACCAAGTCTTTTGTACCGGGGTGTTAATGTGATCTAATGAACACATTTAGTGTATGGCCAGTGTTTCTTTTCTTTCTTTCTTTTTTTGGTACCAGGGGTTGAACCCAGGAGTGCTAACCACTGCCTAACACCCTGCATCCCTTTTTATATTTTATTTTGAAACAGGGTCTTGCCAAGTTGCTCAGGACTTTGCTAAGTTGCTGAAGCTAGTTTTGAACTCAGGATTCTTCTGCCCAAGCCCCTGGGATTGCCTGGCTCCAGTGTCTCTCTATAACACGCTGCTTCACGGAGCACTCTGGTCTGAGGGTCTTCCTGGGGAAGTGGGATTGCTGGCTTGGGGTGTCCAGCCTTACAGGTCTGTTTCCTCCCAGGGTGTCTGTACAACTTTAGAATCAGTTTGAGAACTTCCATGTCTCTTCCATGATATTTTTAAAAAGTCTTAAATTTTTGCCCACTTGTGTCAAACTGGTATCTCATTATTTTAATTCCTTCTGTGAGTGTTGTTTTATATGTACCTTGACAATTCACGTTTTCTCTCTGGCTTATAACCTTTGCCATATGTTATGAACATGAGTTCCTTAGAGATCTTAGGATTTTTTTTTGAAAAACATTTTTAATTGTAGTTGGACACAACACCTTTATTTATTTATTTTTATGTGGTGCTGAGGATTGAACCCAGTGCCTCCATGTACCAGGCAAGCGCTCTAGCACTGGAATACAACCCCAGCCCTTGACATCTTAGGAATTTTTACAAGGAAAAAATTTGAACAATCCTTTGTCTCTCCTATGTGTAAATATTTTCCTCCTTCAAATATTCAAGATAATTTAAAACATAAATCAATTTTAATAGACAATGCACCCTATGTACAGAGTAAAAATTTAAGAGGTGCAAAAAGATGTGAATAAGAGTCCTTCTCCTCCTGTTCCTGCTGCTGAGCACCCAGCTCTCCTCCAGGAAGCAGTAACCTGTGCCCTGAGCCATCTTGCGAGTGGCCCTCGGGGCACATGGGCTGCCTTTCCTGACAGCCCACTGAAGACCGCTCTGCATGGTTGCTTTGTTTCACTGTCCAGTGTGCCTGGGAGACCCCCCTCCAGCAGAGCCCACCAGAGCCCTCCTGGGCCATCCCCTGGGCCATTGCAAAGGCTTCTGGTCTCCCTACTCAGCCCTCCTGCTTCAGTCTTAGCACAGCAACCACAGTGACATTTTTTAAAAAGCATTTTGGTTACATAAGATTGTATTTTTAAAAATTTTTTATTCTGCTTAGTTGTACATGGCAGCAGAATGCATTTCAATTCATCGTACGCAAATGGAGCACAACCTTTCAGTACTCTGGTTGTACACGATGTCGAGACACACCATTCATGCAATCATACATGTACTTAGGATAATGATGTGCATCTCATCCCACCATCTTTCCTATCCATGTGACCCCTCTCCACCCTCCCCTTTGCCCAATCCAACGTCCCTGCATTCTTCCCGTGTCCTCCCCCCATCATAGCTCAGGATCCACTAATCAGAGAAAACATTCGACCTTTAGTTTTTGGGGATTGGCTTACTTTGCTTAGCATAATATTCTCCAACTCCATCCATTTACCTGCAAATGCCATGATTTTATTCTCTCTTTTTAAAATTATTTTCTAAATATTGATAGACCTTTATTTTATTCATTTATTTATACGTGGTGCTGAGAATTGAACCCAGTGCCTCACACATGCTTGGCAAGTGCACTACCACTGAGCCACAGCCCAGCCCTTTATTCTCTTTTAATGCTGATTAATATTCCATTGTGTATATACCACAGTTTCTTTATCCACTCATCTATTGATGGGCATCCAGGTTGGTTCCATAGTCTAGCTATTGTGAATTCAGCTGCTATAAACATTGGTGTGGCTGAGTCACGATAGTATGCTGATTTTAAGTCCTTTGGGTATAGACTCTGGAGTGAGATAGCTGGGTCAAATGGTGGTTCTAATCCAAGTTTTCTGAGGAATCACCATAGGTTGCACCATTTTGCAGTCCCACCAGCATTGTCTGAGTGTGCCTTTTCCCAAAACATCCTCACCAACACTCCACAGTGACACTTTTAAAATACAAAAATAGCATCGCTCGGCACCAGCACTCCAATCCCCAGCAGTTCATCAGCCTGGCGGGGTCCAGGCTCTGCCTGCCCATCCGCCTTCACTCCCTCCCTTTCTCCCAGGTCTGCCCTGCTCTCCTCCCAGCTCCTGGGTCCCTGATCCCTCTGTCAGTGTCCTCCCTGAGTTACCCTGACTCCCCATTCAGACCTGCTCCAACGTCGGTCCTGTGGCTTGTGCACCTCACTGGCTGCTGTCTGCTCCCTCGACCTCGCGGGCCCCCCGAGCATGGGTTCTTGTCCTGTGGTCTGTCTCCAGGCCTGAGAGAGCCTGGCACCAAAGGACACTTGGTAAGTGGACGATGGGAAACGATGCTCGGCTGCTTTTTACTGACTGCAGTCTTTTCTTTCCCTTCCTTCCTGACCTCGTTTCTTTCCTTTCTTCCTTCCATCTTCCCCTCCCAGGCTGGTCCTGAACTCCTGGACTAAAGTGATCTACTGCCTCAGTCTTCCGAGGACCATGAACCACAGCCTGGGCCCCCGTGGCATTATGGTTCCAACATATTCATATTAAAAATGATGCAACAGTGAGTATCTTTGAATATACAGCAGCCTACATTCATCAGAGTAGAATTTGAGGGCTATATTTTGAGATGCATGCTTTCTGAATCGAAGGGTTTGTATTTTGCAAGTTTGATAGACATTGCTGAAGGGTTATCCATAGAGGTTGTATCAGTGAATGTCCATTGCCACTTTGGTGGAAGAATAATGACCGCATTGATTTTTTTAAGGTGCTGGGGATTAAACCCAGGGGTGCTCCACCACTGAGCTACATTCTCCGCCCCCAGAATTTTCTCAGATTTTGAGATGGGATCTTGAAGTTTCTGAGGCTGGTCTCAAACTTGTAGTCCTCTGCCTCAGCTCCCAGGGGCTGGAATCACAGGTGTGCATGACCGTGCCCGACCGATCTCTTTAAAATTTTAATTGTCATATTTCTTAACAAAAGTGGAGTTAATCATAAATGTGTTTAGGAGCCATTTCCACTTCTTTTCTCGAAATTTCTGTTCATATTCTTTCTCCACCTGTCTGTGGAATACAGCAGTCTTTCTTAACAGTAGTTCTTTGTGCTGAGGAAATCAGCTCTTATTCATGAAATGTTACAAATATTGTTTCCCCAGTTGACTTTTATTTATTTTCATTTTTGCCATGGAGAACTTCAAGTTTTCTTCCACGTAGTCAAAATGACAGTCTTCTGTGATATCTAAGTTTTGTCATATTTTGAAGACCTTCCCCACGCAAAGATTTTTTTAAAGTCTCTTTCGTTGTTTTCTTCTTCTGTGGTTTCATTTTTTAACAAAGGCTTACTCTTTGACTTTCTGTCTTTTAATTTTGATGTATAGAAAATCAGGCTCAACTGATAACTACCCAATGCCAATAGAATATTAAAAATCATGTGTTTTCTCAACCAATTTGCTGTGTGTGTGTGTGTGTGTGTGTGTGTGTGTGTGTGTGTCTGGTCTTTCCATCCTTTCCCATGTGGACGAGTGACAGTACTGTGCTGCTTCACATGAATACAGCCAGGAACAGCTAGATGTCGGGTAGGTCTTACCATTCCCTGTTGGCAGGACTCTTCATTTTAATGAGTCGTCTCTAACTTCCTCAAAACAGTGAACTGTGCAGCCAACTCTTGTGCATGAAGGCTCCTGTGGGTGTCTGCAGAAGGCAGGGGACCGGGAAGGAGGCTGGTCTCAAACTTGTAGTCTCTGCCTCAGGCTCACCTTCCTCCAGAGCAGCGTCACCTTCATCCTCAAACAGCTCACAGAACAGCTGCAGGAGTGTGCCAGAGGCGGGAGGTCCTGGGGCTCTTCCCCTTCCCTGTCCCCAGGTGGGAAACAGCAGGGGAGGAGAGTGGGAGGAGCAGCGTCTCAGCCAGGGGTGGGTGGCTCTGAGAGAGGGCAGCACCCAGCCCCATCCCAACTGCAGTTGTACTTACATGGAAGCCCAAAGGGGAGGGAGAAGAAAAGGCGCCCACCCTCCTTCCCAGCAGAGTCCTGAGCAGGGGGCCTGGGCCGGTGAAGAGAAGAGATCTTTTTTTTAATTTTTATTGTTGGTTGTTCAAAACATTACATAGTTCTTGATATATCATCTTTCACACTTTGCTTCAAGTGGGTTATGAGCTCCCATTTTTACCCCGTATACAGATTGCAGAATCACATCAGTTACACATCCACTGATTTACATATTGCCATACTAGTGTCTGTTGTGTTCTGCTGCCTTTCCTATCCTCTACTATCCCCCCTCCCCTCCCCTCCCCACCCCTCTTCTCTCTCTACCCCCTCTACTGACCTTCATTTCTCACCCTTGTATTATTTTTCCCTTTCCCCTCATTTCCTCTTGTATGTTCTTTTGTATAACCCTGAGGGTCTCCTTCCATTTCCATGCAATTTCCCTTTTCTCTCCCTTTCCCTCCCACCTCTCATCTCTGTTTAATGTTAATCTTCTTCTCATGCTCTTCGACCCTACTCTGTTCTTAGTTACTCTCCTTATATCAAAGAAGACATTTGGCATTTGTTTTTTAGGGATTGGCTAGCTTCACTTAGCATAATCTGCTCTAGTGCCATCCATTTCCCTGCAAATTCTATGATTTTGTCATTTTTTAATGCAGAGTAATACTCCATTGTGTATAAATGCCACATTTTTTTAATCCATTCGTCTATTGAAGGGCATCTGGGTTGGTTCCACAGTCTTGCTATTGTGAATTGAGCTGCTATGAACATCGATGTAGCAGTGTCCCTGTAGCATGCTCTTTTTAGGTCTTTAGGGAATAGACCAAGAAGGGGAATAGCTGGGTCAAATGGTGGCTCCATTCCCAGCTTTCCAAGAAATCTCCATACTGCTCTCCAAATTGGCTGCACCAGTTTGCAGTCCCACCAGCAATGTACAAGTGTGCCCCTTTCCCCACATCCTCGCCAGCACTTGTTGTTGTTTGACTTCATAATGGCTGCCAATCTTACTGGAGTGAGATGGTATCTTAGGGTGGTTTTGATTTGCATTTCTCTGACTGCTAGAGATGGTGAGCATTTTTTCATGTACTTGTTGATTGATTGTATGTCCTCCTCTGAGAAGTGTCTGTTCAGGTCCTTGGCCCATTTGTTGATTGGGTTGTTTGTTATCTTATTGTCTAATTTTTGGAGTTCTTTGTATACTCTGGATATTAGGGCTCTATCTGAAGTGTGAGGAGTAAAGATTTGTTCCCAGGATGTAGGCTCTCTATTTACCTCTCTTATTGTTTCTTTAGCTGAGAAAAAACTTTTTAGTTTGAGTAAGTCCCATTTGTTGATTCTAGTTATTAACTTTTGTGCTATGGGTGTCCTATTGAGGAATTTGGAGCCCGACCCCACAGTATGTAGATTGTAGCCAACTTTTTCTTCTATCAGACGGCGTGTCTCTGATTTGATATCAAGCTCCTTGATCCATTTTGAATTAACTTTTGTGCATGGCGAGAGAAAGGGATTCAGTTTCATTTTGTTGCATATGGATTTCCAGTTTTCCCAGCACCATTTGTTGAAGATGCTATCCTTCCTCCATTGCATGCTTTTAGCCCCTTTATCAAATATAAGGTAGTTGTAGTTTTGTGGATTGGTTTCTGTGTCTTCTATTCTGTACCATTGGTCCACCCGCCTGTTTTGGTACCAGTACCATGCTGTTTTTGTTACTATTGCTCTGTAGTATAGTTTGAAGTCTGGTATCGCTATACCACCTGATTCACACTTCCTGCTTAGAGTTGTTTTTGCTATTCGGGGTCTTCTATTTTTCCATATGAATTTCATGATTGCTTTCTCTATTTCTACAAGAAATGCCTTTGGGATTTTGATTGGCATTGCATTAAACCTATAGAGAACTTTTGGTAATATCGCCATTTTGATGATGTTAGTTCTGCCTATCCATGAACAGGGTATATTTTTCCATCTTCTAAGATCTTCTTCTATTTCTCTCTTTAGGGTTCTGTAGTTTTCATTGTATAAGTCTTTCACCTCTTTTGTTAGGTTGATTCCCAAGTATTTTATTTTTTTTTTTTGAAGATATTGTGAATGGAGTGGTTGTCCTCATTTCCATTTCAGAGGATTTGTCGCTGATATACAGGAATGCCTTTGATTTATGCGTGTTGATTTTATATCCTGCCACTTTGCCGAATTCATTTATTAGCTCTAATACTTTCTTTGTAGAGCCTTTTGGGTCTGCTAGGTATAGAATCATGATCATCTCGATAGATGCGGAAAAAGCATTCGACAAAGTACAGCATCCCTTTATGTTCAAAACTCTAGAAAAACTAGGGATAACAGGAACATACCTCAATATTGTAAAAGCAATCTATGCTAAGCCTCAGGCTAGCATCATTCTGAACGGAGAAAAATTGAAGGCATTCCCTCTAAAATCTGGAACAAGACAGGGATGCCCTCTCTCTCCACTTCTGTTCAACATAGTTCTCGAAACACTGGCCAGAGCAATTAGACAGACGAAAGAAATTAAAGGCATCAAAATAGGAAAAGAAGAACTTAAATTATCACTATTTGGAGAAGAGATCTTGATTCGCATCTAGATGGACCTTAAAGGAATCTGCCGCAAGGCTGTTCCTGAAGCTGAGGAACAGAAAGCTGAGGTTCCTGTGGCGCTGTCCAGAGAGGGAGGGAAGTGTGCACGGACGTTTCCAGGTGCCAGAGAAGTGACTTTGTTTCCCACTTGCTCCTCCACCATGCCCCCCGCCCCCCACATTCAAAGTAGGGGTAGGAGCTCCTCCCGAGGCTCCAAGTGCCTTCTCTCCTGATGTCCACTTCAAGGGCCTGCAGCCCTCACCTCCTCTGACCACATTCTGCTCTTCTGGGTCAAGAGCAGACCTTGAGAGTGGAAATGAGACACGCTGACCCCTGCATCTAGCAGGTTGGCACAGGCTGCCTTATACACACATTATGTGATCTGTCTCCATGGCAATCTTTCTAGAATGTGCTGTGTCCACCTTCCAGCCTTCCTGTATGCAGAGGGCCATGACATGACTGGGGTCACAGCACATGCCCAGGCCACAAGGCATCGCCCACGTGGCTGCGCTGTGGGAAGGGAAGGCTGCGAATCTGCGCAGCGCCCTCTGGGTCTTGCCTGCCCTCCCACTGTCACGTCCAGGTGGCGGCCCAGTGTGGCTCTGCTGTCTGCAGGATCAAAGCACACGTGGGCTCCTGGTGCCTTCCCAGGCTGCGCCACCTGGAGTGGGGCCTCAGAGAGGTCCCCCAGACTGCTCAGGACCAGTGTCCTTCAGGGATCTGTGATGGATGGCATGTGGGGGGAGCAGTATTCAGGGCTCAGAAGAGACCAGGGAAGAGAGCCGCAGGCAGGAGACCACCAGGGAAGTGCACTCTCAGAGCAGGCTGGGGCTCTGCCACTTCCTAGGTCACTCACGCCCTGTCACATCTATTTCTCAGAACCCAAGAAACAAAGCCCCCAATGCTCCACCCTGGGACATAAGCCAGCCCCCACCCCCTGCAGAGGCTCCCCAGCTCGGCCCTTTCTGGTCCCCTCCCCCCTGTTTCCCAGACTGGCCCTTGTCCTCTTGGCTGTCTTCCCCTGGGGCAGGTACACTCCCAGACACCCACTGAGCAGGCCGAGGTCCCTGGAAACAGTATTTCAAAGGCTGATGCTGTGAGCCTGTGTTGTGGTGACCCCACTGCAGGGCTGCAGGACCCTCCTCGGCTGGCACCTGTCCCCCGCCCACTTACTCCTCTTGGGAGGGGGTCTCCTGCTGTGGCCGCCCCAGGCCCTGGAGCCCGCCCCTGTGTTCTGGTCCCACCGCGCCCCTCCTTGCCCTGACGGTGTGCTGTGGACTGTTCTGCAGAGCTGCAGGGGACGAACAGAGTGGGGAGGAGGGTGCAGAGCAAGAACCCCGCCCCAGCCTCCCAGGGGCCTCAGGAGGCCACGCCTCTTCTTGTTCAGTAAGCTCTCAAACTGGGGACAAGGAGCTAATAACCTGCCACTGTCCCACTGTGAGGGGAACCAGGGCATTGGGTCATTGTTGAGGCAAAGTGCTCAGCTCTGGGTCTGGCCCAGGAAACATGGCTGGCTCCCAGTCCACTGCTGGCTTAAGTCCTCCACTTGCTCACGTTCTCTGAGGCCAGGCAGGCTGCAGCCATCCATTTAAGTCCCTTCTGACTTCCTTGGGGTGCAGATTTCTTTGCTCTGAAGTCAGACTTCTCAGACTGGAGGGAGTTGGTGTGAGCCAATCATGGGGTACCTTTCCAGCCCAGTCCTCACGCGAGGGAGGCCCTGGTGCTGATCTGGGCTGCTTCTCCCTTGGAGGCCTTGGCATCCCAGCCCCAGCTCCTCTCTCTGTGCCTCAGACATTGTGCAGAGAAGCATAAGAGTCTCATTTCCCTGGTGCTGCCCAAAGGGATGGGGACAGAGGGACTGCGCCTGTTGGTGAGATGAGGAGCATCACCGGGTTGTCCCTTGGCCACCCAGGGCTGACTTATGCTAGGAAGGGTCTTGGCGAGTGCGAGGGTGGGGGGGGGCTGCAAGCAGCCAGAGTGCTGTGGTGGGGGGTGGGGAGGCGGGCAGGCTCCAGGCACCAATACCTGGTGACCGAGCTGTGTGGTGTCTTCTTCTGGGAGTGTGGGGAGCCCCTGCAGTGTTTTAGGTGGTGTGAGGGTGAGACCTGGGGCGTGCCATGATGGTTGGCATTTCGAGGGATCACCCAGGCGCCCTGGGGCTGAGGGAGGCACAGACTGAGGTGGGCTGCACGGGACAGCTGTCCAGCGGCCTGGAGAGGCTGCCACAGTTTGTAAAAGTGACAGCACGAGTGGGCGGATGTGCCATTTAAAGCGTGACTTTGAACTCAGGCTCACAGACCTTTTGGTGGTGTTCTGGTGTATCCATTTATTGATTGGTTACTTTAAAAATATTGTCTTTTTTTCTGATTATAAAAATAACACACTCACCACACAAATTGGAAGATTCAGTTCATATAAAGCACAAGGAGGGGAGCCCACCATAAACTCTCCCTTCCAGAAACACATCTTCTGGGCATTTACACATTCATTCCTCGCAGTATGATTTTTTTTTTAACCCAAAGAGAGTATATATGTAGTTTTCCATTTTCCCATTTGCACTGAACACAGTACGTGGGCGTCTCCCCTTTGCTGGTGTGGTCCCCGATGGGTGGATCCTGTCCCCGGGCAGTAGCGCTCCACCTGGAAGATGGAGGAAATGCCGCCCCCAGCCCCCTCCAGGCTCAGGGTGACCTGCTTCTTAACCAGCAGCCTGTGGGCACTGGGGACACCTTCCAGGTGTGACCCGTCTGCTCAGGGCCAAGATTTGACTGTCTCCTGTTAAGACACACACAGCACGCCCCGCGGAAGCGCCTGCAGAGTTGGCGAAGATTCAGGAGGATCTCACCAGGGAGGTTGCTTAGGGAAAGCGTATGAATGGTATTTCTAAACTTAACAGACAATGCCAAATTGCTGACCCCCGAATTGTGCTGGTTTGCACTCTCAGGGCAGTGAGTGCTGGCCCCCCAGCCACCCAAGGCATCTCACATGTTATCATCTTTGCCCACGGGAGAGAGAAGCCAGCCTCTGGGAGCAGCCCAGAGCTCAGCAAACCCCTTCTTCAGTGTCCGCCCTGCACCCTGCCTGCCCTCAGGGACGTGTGTGTATCCTCAGGTCCTTCTGGGGCAGCCATCCCCCCACCCTGAGGGGAACACTCCAGCAGTGTCTCCCTCCAGAGCTGTGCTCACCCACGGTCTTGCCTGCGGCCATCCCCCAGCTCCTGGCTGCCACAGCTCTCTCCACACCTGTCTTCCCTGCCCTTCCCCTGCTCTAGGTCTTCTGTGGCCACCTGCAAAGTCAGCAGAACCCAGTGCCACTCCTGGCTGGAGTGCAGGACCTTCCGCGCTTGGCCCTGAAGCCCGTTTCTCCCATGGACTGTGTTTTGCAGGACTGATACGCTCTGGCCTCTGGCTCCTGGTTGCCCTTTGGTGGAGCCCTGGCCCCTGCGCCTGACCAGCCTTGACTTTGCCTGTGGTAGTCATCCCTGCTTCTGCCCCTGCCACACCTCCACACCGAGAAGCATCCTGCTGGGAGGGCTTCCTCTGCTGGGGCGCTCTGCGCTCACCTGTCTCCCTTGTCGGACTTGGAGTCTGAAGAGGAGGCCCAGACCGTCTTAGTCAACCTGCCACAGCCACAGCCTTTCCATTCCAGGGCCTCGCCTCCTCACGCAGCAGCCCATGACAACCGGATGGACACTGGAGGGAGGCCGGGCTGACTCCGGGAGCATGCCAGGCAGCCACACCTGGATGCACCAGAGCTGGACGCACCTTTCCTCTTAGTGTATTAATCACCTGTGGAATAATGGCTAAAACAAGAACTGGGAGGTTCAGCGCACCCCCCCAAGCTCGGCCAGCAGCAGAGTGAGCACGTTCGACCTGGGGAAGGACACTTCTGTGGACAGGGCCTCCAGTGAAACTTCAGCGTCTTGGCTGAGCGTGTCTCCAGGCCTGGAGCCGTTGTTCGTCAGGGGCTGGCTGAGGGGTAGCTCATCTCTGACACTGCTCATCCCATTCATCAGATGAGTAAGAGTTGTCCCCGTACGCACCAGCGGCCTGTGCTGACATCTCTCGCACAGTTCGGAGAAGGAAAAAAAGCCGTAGTTTTGTGTTGTGCTCTTCAGTATTTTTAGTTTACAAGTCAACTGTTTATCACATTAGGACATTGATCTATAAATAAATTTGAAAGCAGTGATACATCTGAGCCTTTGCAGGCCTCCAGTTGAGGCAATGATCTGTAAATATATTTGTGTGTGTCATTGATCCCTTTATTACTAATGCTGTGGCTTTCATTGTGGTTATCAATCTCACCCCTGGTGACCTTGTTCCCCGGTGCAGGCCCACTGGCCTGTTCTTACACATTTGAGAAGCACAAGGTTATACCTAATTCTGGCTGAATTTCAGATGCACCATCCTGTTCTTCCTGTACACTTTTCCTTCCCTCTCTGCAGCAAATACCACCTAAATGCCCTTGAATGAACCTTAGCTCATGTTCCTGTGTTTGAGCACATGCACGTGTTACCCTCTCGATAACCGGGCTGTTTTGTTAGTCACAAAGCCTTCTCGAGACGTTTCACTGGTTTCTTTGTGTTTGTTGTTTCATAGCAAGACTTTGTTGCCAAGCCTTTTGTATTCACACAGGGCAGCCTCACATGCAGGTTGTTTCCTGTTAGGATTCTCCCAGGGGTCGGCTGACCCAGGTGCGGGCACTTGCTGGGAGTGTGGCCCATGTCGCGATGTTCGCCTGCTGCTTCCCTAGCCCTCGCAGCCCTCCTGGGGGCTGTCTTCCCTGGGCCTGGATCGAACTGACGGCTTTGAGTGCAGCTCTTTCAAATTGCATAAAACACTGCTTGGCATTGTCCCTGGACAGTCACACCATTTAGAATCACTCAGATCACACGCTGCATCCAAACAGAAACCATGATAATGTCCAGGCACATCTCCTTGGTCCTGAAGGGAGAACACCTTTTTCTTTTATAAGAGGCCATAAGATTTTCAGGCAATTTGAAGGTTTGGAAATGGAGGCTGAAGAGACTCCCTGTGATGCCCTCGGCTCCCACGCAGCACCCAGTGGTGTGAGCAGTGTCTTCCTCTCTAGAGAGCTGGCACCTGGCAGGCCGAGCCCCTGGGCTGGGCATCTCAGGACCCCTGCTTCTTCCCCTGCGCTGGGCTGACTGAGGTCCGTCCCCACGTTCCCAGCTGACCACTGGTAAGTGACCTTGTTGTACATCCTCCGGAGTCTCTCTGTTCCCTGTCCCCATTCCCACCTCGTGTCAGGGCTTCCTGGGAGCAGTGTAGCTGGTGGCCTGCATCAAAGCCTTTGCCCCCAGGCTTGCTTTTGGAAGGACCCACCTGACTCAGCAACTTCAGATCCCAAACCCCAGTGTCCTGAGGCGGCTGTGCCATCAACACCCCCCCCCCCCCACAACGTGTCTGTCTTTCCACAATGTCGGGATTCACTGGGAACCATCACGTCACAGGCTGCACCACCTAGCAGTGGCAGGTCACCGAATGCTTGGCTGACGGTCACCAGCAGGTGACGCGTTCTTCTATTACAGCCTTCACTTCTAACATCTCTAACTCTCAAGTCACAAAGGAGACTTCTCACGATGGCATATATAGACTAAGGAAGAGAAGAAAAGATGGCAGGATGCTGAGCCAGGAGCACAGGCAGAGGCTTGAAGGCAGAGTCCCAGAGCCACCGTGGGTGGTCAGGTGAGGGTCTTAGCCAAGCACTTCTGCAGAGTCGTCAAGGCAGAGGGTCCCCACGGAGGGCAGTGTCGGTTTGAGATTGTCCACTTGGAGTGGGCTGGGCGTGAGCGTCATGGGCAGGAGAGTGGAGCCTGGGGCACAGGACATTGGAGGTTCATTGCTGGGGCGATTTCCTTGAGCAAGGCTCCTGGTAGTGACCAGGTGATGGGGTCAGGGTGCCGCTGTGGACAGTCCTGTGGGGTTCCTCCTCTTATGGGTCTGTGGTGAGGGGATTGCACCTGGTGAGGTTGGTAAACTCCAGAGGCTGGTATTCCTGACATGATTTAGGATGGCCCTGAGTCCAGGTGCTCCTGATTCCGATTGATAGGCTGACAGGTGTAAGCTATCTATCACTTTGTGCCTGATGGTTTTCCCGGGCAGATGGTGGTGGCTTACTTACACAAGCAAGCTTTAGAGTCATTACCTGGTGAGGAAGGTCCGTTCTCACAGGCTCACACAGTTTTGAAGGAAAAGAGGGGAGACTGTGTCTCAGCCCCACCGTCTCCTTGGAGCGCTCCCTGTGCCCAGGTCATGGTGAAGGCGGCCACCGTGAGGAGTCCTTGGCTGGTTGCGGCGTCAGGAAGCCTGGGGATGAGTTCCTAGAGGGTGGGGAAGGATGGGTGGGCAGATGACATTGCTGATGTGTCATGGGGCACGTTCCCCTGCAGCTCCTCAGTACCCAGCCGTCATTCTCGCTCAGAGGCTCATCACCCGCCCACGCAGTGCACTTAGGACCCGCCACCCACACGGGACCTCTCTCTGCCGGCTGTTTCTCCAGGCTTCTGTATTTTCAGGGCCTTGGGAAAGCATGTGTTTGTTGGGTGGTTGGACTGGATATATTCTAAATTTTATAAAAATTCCCGACGCTGGGAATCCCTGACCCCTGGTTGATGTCGAGGTTCATATGGGAAATGGTGTGTTATTTTCTAATCATTCTACGTATTCTCTCTGTAATATCTAAAAATCTTTAGAAAAGTGTGACAGGTCCTTTAGAGTAGTCTTGGCCTGTGGTGCTGTGGTAGGGACAAACGAGGCCAGGCACCGAAGACAGCAGGAGACAGTTTTATTGGGCTGCAGCCAGGTTCAGAGGGCATAGCTTTTACTGGGATCAATCAATCCCCTGAACCCCGAGTTCAGGGAGTTTCAGAGTTTTATACCCAGCATGTAAGGGGAGGGGCTCAGAAGTTCAGTCTGCAGAAGTTCACATAAAAGCAGCTTTTTCTCTCACTGTTCAGGGCAAGTTAACTCTTCAAGGACAGCACCCGAGAAGGGGAGAACTTCTTCTCCCCTTTCTTTCCTCCCCCTGCCGGCTGTTACCATGGGCCCATTTGTGACTTATCTTAAAATGTAGACATCTCTGTGAAGCCCAGCTCAAGGCCAGAGGCCTTGTTTTACATTTCTTCAAAGTACTATACTGGATACGTTTGTGAAAAAGTAGTAAGGGGTGTCCAGCACCTGGAGTGCTGGTATCTTCTCGTCCAGTGGCCAAGTAAACAGGGTGACATGAAAATAGGAAGTTTATCTACATTGGACTCCTTCATAGAGACTCTTTTGCTGACAGTCCCAAAATCAACCATGGTGAAGAGGGCGTTTCTGTGGAGAAAGGGGGTGCCACTTCAGTGCCATCTTTATTCTTGAACAGTCTTGCGCAGTGTCTTGTACTGACCATATTTAGCACACAATGCACTTGGGTAGAATTTGATTTTTCTGTGTCAACCGTAAGAATCCTGATGTTTAGTGTGTGTTTACTACAATCCAAGCACTATTCTATGAAGTGACAAACAAAGGACTCGTCCCTCTAATGCCCCCCAAGCCTCCAGAGGAAGTGGTGTGGAGCCAGCAGACCCTGGCCCACGAGGCCCCCTCAGCAGGGGTACGCGCGTGACAGGCTCCACGCCGGCCCTCATGTGGAAACGATCAGTTTCTCCACTCAGGAAGAGGGATGGGGTGCAAGGCCTGTTTTAGGCCACCTCAGGGCTTACATGCTCCCTTTGTGCTGGTGACACAAAGGCCAAATAGCAAGTGCCAGATCACCAGCGTCCATCAGTGGCAGAGGACTCTGTCCGAGGTGGGCTCTGTCCAGGGGGTGGGGACAGAGGAGCAGGACCCAGGAAGCTCTCTCTTTTTTTAATCTGAGGACTGCTCAGCACCACTGTCCACAGGTGTCAGCGGCATAGCGAAGGGTCCCACTGTGCACCTGCACGTGTCACACGTCTGCCATGCGCAGCCCCACCCGTCCCCCTTCCCCCAACCCTGCCCAGCCCCTGGAGTGTCTCTTGTGTTTTCAGGTCTTTGTTTCTGCGTGGGAGAAACCACGCACGTTGTCTGTGTCTGCCTTCGCTTGTCACCACGATGCTGCACTTGGTGAACACCTCCCATCAGTCTCCCCCGTTCCATCTACTTTCCTGCCAAGGACAGGGTCTTGTCCTTCTTCACAGCTGGATAATATTCCACTGGGCACAGGTACCACATTGTGTGGGGAACCACCCTGAGCTATTTGAGTGCCTTCATTCAGCCTTGGAGCCTAGGAGGTCTTGGTTTGGCATTGCAAGCTATTCTGTGGCTCCTCCCACCTAGTGGATTGCACAATGCACGTGACCTCTGTCTCCCATCGGCTAGGAAGACTGATCTCGTAGCTCTGGAGCTGGGTGGGACCCACTGGGAACTGGACAGTCCGTCTCCTACCTAAATTGGTTAAGAACATTCTGCAGGAAGCCTTTGAGGTTCCCCCATACAGCTAATGCTCGGCCCTTAATGCCCCGCTCCATGACTATTTGCTGTGTCGCCTGGTTTTTCTCCATGTTTCTCAGCAGCCCACTCCACGCAGGGGAACCCAGCTCCCATTGCTGTTGACGGGCACCTGGGCTGACTCCACGTCTTGGCCGTCACGCAGAGCGCCATGGGAAGCCCGGTGTGCAGGAGTCTCCTTGGCACCCTGACTCCATCTCCTGCAGAGAGAGGCCAGGAGTGGGAGAGCTGGAGCCTGGCAGCTCTGTTGGGTTTTGGAGGAACCTCCGTGCTGCTTTCTGGCCCGTCCTCCCTGACTCATGCTCCCAGCTGTGTGAGGCTTCCTTTCTCGCTTCCTGCCAGCATTCGTTGCATCATGGCCACCTCACTGGGGTGTGGACTCTCAGTGCAGTTCTGATTTGCATTTCCCTGATGCCAAAGATGCAGATCATCTTTTTCGTATATTTATGTGTCTATTGAGAGCACTTTCCCATTTTTTCGATGGGACTACTGGCTTTTCTGTTTGTTGAGCTCTTCACGTCTGTGTTCTGGACATGAACGCTCTGTCAGCTGAGAGCTGGCCGGCATTTCCTCCTGTCCACAGGTCGCCTCTTTTCCTTTCAGATTGTGTCCTAGCTGAGGGGAAAGGTCTCAATTTAATGTCATTCTGTTTGTCAATTCCTGCTTTTGTCCCTGAGCTGTTGAAGCCCTACCCAGGAAATCACTGCTTGGGCCAGTATCTTGAAGTGCTTCCCCTTTGGTTTTCGTCCAGTGGCTTCAGATTCCGGGTCTTACATGAAGGTCTGGGATCCATTTTGAGTTGGTTTGCACAGGGCGACCGAGGTGCTCAAGCCTTGGTCCCCTGCTCATGGATGCCCCTTTTCCCAGCGCCGTCTGTGGAGGAGCCGTCCTTGCTCCCTGGGTCGTTGGCACCGCAGTCAGCAGCCCACGGCTCAAGAGGCAGAGGTTCATCTCTGGGTCCTGGGCCGGGCCCCTCTGGTCTCCTGGCCTGCCTGCAGCCAGCTCCTGCGGCCTTGTGGCGGACCTGTGGTGTTTTGAAGTCAGGTACTGTGAAGCCAATGGGCAGCGTTTTCTCCTGCTTTGATCTCATTGATTGTTATTGATTTATTTGGGGCTTTTAAAAAATATCCTCTTGGTTCAGTTTTGGTAGGTCATGTGCCCAGGAATCCGTCCACTTCTTCGAGGTTCCAACTCGTTCGCGTGCAGACTTTGAGGACGCACTCTGGCGCTCGCCTTCGTGGAGCTGCTGCCGTGGCTCCTCTCCACTCAGCTGGACCTCTTGGGCTGGTCAGTCCGCCTGTCTTTTCAGGCAGCCAGCTCTGGTTCCGTCCTCTGCTCTGTCAGCACCACCCGTTGGCTCTGGTCTCTGATTTCTTCCCTGTGCTCATCTGCTCTCCCGCGGCACTCGGTCTTGTGGCTGAGGCACTATCTGATGGGGAGTAGGAGTCACAGAAGCCAAGGACCCTCACGGGGGTGGCAGTCACCACAGTTGTCTCGTTTCTTCTTGCTGTCATGGGGGTGACTGCCCACTTGGCTGGAAGCTTCAGTCCCTGTAGTTGAGCTGAAGGCTCAGCAGGATTGGCAATGCCTGGAGCTGGACGCAGGGCTGAGCCGGGGGTGTGGCTCAGTGGCCGAGCACCCCGATGTGCGAGGACTGGGCTTCAACCCCTAGGGAAAAAAGGGTAAGAAAAAATAGAATCAAATAAAAAGATGAAATAAAAATTGAAAATAAAATGTTGGCATACTGGGAATTGAACCCAGGGGCGTTTTAACACTGAATTACATCCCAGTCTTTTTTATTTTGAGACAGGGTCTTGCCAAGTTGCCGTGTGATCTGACGCCTAATCCTCCTGCCTCAGCTTCCTGAGTATCTGGGATTACAGGCATGTGCCTCTATGCCCAGCTAATCATATTCAATACATTTTTTAAAGGGTAGAGAAAGCAGGAGGAAACTAAAAAGAAAAGTGTTGGGAAAAGTATAAACGGCAGCCGCACCCCAGAGAAAAACCCCCACATGGCGCCTAAGGACCTCTTCTTCCTACCTTCCTCTTTTCTGCAGTGGCTCGAAAAGTGAACTCTTCCGCCCGCGCCAATTTCAAATCTCGCTGTTGGGGAACCTTAGCCCCAATAAGAACTAATTCCTGGGCTCCAGAGCTGATATCTGGAAGAACTTGCCAATAAACGGGTGGCCTGCCATTTATCTAAGCCCTACCATCTCCCCTTAGTTCTATATAAGCACACAGCCTTTTGCAATAAAATTGGAATTCTCCCATCGAAGTGTCTTTGTGTGGAGAATTCTTTCAAAAAGAGGGAGAGGGAGAGGGAGAGGGAGGGGGGAGAGGGAGAGGGGGAGAGAGGGGGGAGGGAGAGGGAGAGGGGGAGAGAGGGGGAGAGGGAGGGAGAGGGAGGGGGGAGAGGGAGAGGGAGGGGGGAGAGGGAGAGGGGGAGGGGGAGGGGGAGGGAGAGGGAGAGGGAGGGGAGAGGGAGGGGGGGAGGGAGAGGGAGGGGGAGAGGGGGAGGGAGAGGGAGGGGGGAGAGGGAGGGGAGAGGGAGAGGGGGAGGGGGAGGGAGGGAGAGGGGGAGGGAGGGGGAGGGGGAGGGAGGGGGAGGGAGGGGGAGGGGGAGGGGGAGGGAGGGGGGGGGGGGGGGGGGGGGGGCGGGAGGGGGGGAGAGGGAGGGGGAGGGGGAGAGGGAGGGGGAGGGGGAGAGGGAGAGGGTGGGAGAGAGGGGGGGAGAGAGGGGGAGGGAGAGGGAGGGGAGAGGGAGGGGAGAGGGAGAGGGGGAGGGGGAGGGAGAGGGAGGGGGAGAGGGAGGGGGAGAGGGGGGAGAGGGAGGGGGAGAGGGGGGAGAGGGAGGGGGAGAAGAGGGAGAGGGGGAGGGGGAGGGGGAGACGGAGGGGGAGAGAGGGGGAGGGGGAGAGAGGGGGAGGGGGAGGGAGAGGGAGAGGGGGAGGGGGAGGGAGAGGGAGGGGGAGAGGGAGGGGGAGAGGGGGGAGAGGGAGAGGGGGAGGGGGAGGGGGAGACGGAGGGGGAGAGAGGGGGAGGGAGAGGGAGAGGGAGAGGGGGAGGGAGAGGGAGAGGGAGAGAGAAAAGAAAAACAAAACCAGAAAGCAATAGAGTGGAGGCTCAGGGCTGCTGGCCTTGGCTGGTTGCTGCAGGCGGGATCCATGGCTGGCGCTCTTCCTCTCCGATGCTTTGCCTGTTGGTAAGGATTTTCTCCACGTCCCTGGGATGGGGAGAGGCCACAGGTCCACAGAGGTTCATGCTGGGGTGTGGCAGGTTCTGTGAGACCCTCTGCCCACAATCCTGGAGCCCCAGACCTGGATCCTGTGTAGAGTCCCACACAGCCTTCCCTCTGCAGGTCTGGGGACTGCCCCCGAAGGGAAGCACCTGTGCTCCCTCCATTCCACCCCTTCCCTCGCAGGTCGCAGGTCGCAACAGGGTTGTGTCAGTCACTCCTGCGGAGCAGACCTCAGGCAGAAAGCACCCAGGGCTTCTGACCCACCCAGCACTGGGCACAGACACGGTGCCCTTCTCTAGGTGGCTCTCAGTGTCCGCCCCGTGTGGATACAGGTGCAGAGATCGGATCCTGCAGCGCCAGCTGGCTGGGCAGGTCCTGGGCCTCTCGGCTGTCTGGACCATACGTCTGCAGGGTGCTGGGCTCTGTGCTTGTGGGAATCGCCAGGACTCTCTTCTTCATCCGTGCTCCTGCCAAAGGGTGCTCCACCCCCAGCCCCTTGCCACCGAGCACTCAGTGCTGGGGTGCTCTGTTTCTCTTACTGTTCTAAGAGCCAAAGTTTCTGGCTTCACCTGCTCACTGGCCCTGGCTCTCTCCAGGGCTTTCCCACGACCCGCACCTCTGCCTGTGGCTCCACGCCTGTTGTTCTCGTTGCACCTGGTGAAGAAAGAAGCAGGTGTGTGCTGGGTGCCTCTGATCTGCCATCCAGCCCACCCAGGATACCTTTTCCTATTGGCATAGAATAAGCCTGCAGCAACAATCAAGTTGTGTCTGGACACCAGCTTTTGAAACAGCTGTTTTACATATGGTCCAGAAATACACAACGATACTTCAGGAGACCATGTAAATCAGGGTCTGGGCATCACCGAGCTTCAGCCTCCTCTGTGAAGTGCATGGTTGACCTTCCTGCTGCCAGGAAAGTGTGCTTCCTGGAGGGGAGCTTGAGTGTGGATCTGAGTCCCTCAGGACAGTGGGATGAGGGCTCCCACTAGTTTGGGTCCAGCTGCCTGTGGGAGAACCACCGAAACCTGCATGGGTGTCACTCGGAGTGGGCCACTCCAGTCTATTCAGATTCAGACTGAACATCCACCAACCCACATCTTGTTCTGTTTTGTTTGTGGCATGTTGACAATCTCTGGATTTGCCATAATAGAGGCATTTCTCTGATGGCAAACACTTGCCATCACTAGACATCAGGTCAGTGGTATAAATTGTAACCTCACGAGGTAGGAGTAAAAGTCTCCAGCGTCTGCCGGCCTGGGGTCACTACAGACCCGTAGAGATTGAGAGGATTCATCCTGGAACACCTTTCTGTTCCACCGTGAGCACTCACCACAGCTTCACAGAGCAGTTGGCTGGGACTGTCTTTGAACTTTTCATGAGTTTATTGATCTCCGTCTGATCTCTGCCTATCCCTGGACAAGGAGTGTCCATGGCTGCAGCTTTATGAGGCACTCACAGATCCAAAGCGTCCAACGCACCTTTTGCTTTTGTCGTAAGATCACCCAGAAAACTAGAGTGGATGGGAAGGGTTTTCTGATGCTAAATTCCACGTTTCGTCAGGTTCCAATGGCTCTTCTTTACATGGCCCTACACCTAATGATTTCAAAATTGTTCTCAGCCAAGCTGGTCACATGGCTTCTAAAATAAATAAGTAGGAGACCCTCCTCCATATTGAGAACACAAAGCTTCTGCTGTGGGCCCAGAAGGCCTCAAGAAGCCACTAACCCTATGCCAACTATCAGCAAAAGAAATAGCAGCCTGGCACGGTGGCACACACCTGTAATCCCAGCGGCTCAGGAGGCGGAGGCAGGAGGATTGTGAGCCAGCCTCAGCAAGAAAGTGAGGCCCTAAGCAACTCAGTGAGAACTTGTCTTAAATAAAATGTGAAAAAGAGCTGGGGATGTAGTTCAGTAGTTAAGCATGCCTGGGTTCAATATCCAGTACCGAAAAAAAAAAGAAAAGAAAAGAAAAGAAAGAAAGAAAGAGAGCAGAATTCAGTTATGCTGACATTAAAACACTTGTTCTTGTCCGGCTGGATCTGGCATCTTAACTGGTGCTGGTCCCCCACCCCTGGGTCTGCAGAGAATTGGTTCCTGGACACCCGAGGGACCAAAACATGGAAGCTCAAGTCTCTTATCTAAATGGTGTCCACTTGGCATATGACTTACCTATGTCTATTGTTCCTTATGCGTTAATTCATCTCTAGATCACTTACAGTTCCTGATCCAATGTTAAGGGCTATGTAGATATCTATGTGCTATATTGTTTAACACATGCTCAGTACAGACACTTTATTCCAGTATTTCAACCCAGGGCTGTTTGGATCCTGATGTGGCACCCACAGTGTGGACTGTGGAGAGCCCACTGTGCTGAGCAATGCTATCTAATGGCTTTACAGTGTTGCTGATGTCAATATGCACATACAGGATTACTTGGACACTTCACTTAATCATTTGAATTTTAGAGATGGATGGAAAAATAGAAAGCCAGTTTGCTTTTTTTTTTTTCCGGTACTGGGGGTTGAGTCGTGGGGTGCTGTACCATTGAGCTACATCCCCAGCCCTTTTTGAGATAAGATCCTACTAAATGGTGAGTATCTTGCTAAGTGGCTGAGGCTGGTCTCAAACTTGTGATCCTCCTGCCTCAGCCTCCTGAGCCATGGGATTACAGGCGTGCACAACCACTCCCAGCTGCCAGTTTGCTTTTAAAGAGCTCAAGCAGGGTTTTGATGCGAAGCCATGACACTTGTTTGCAGGTGTTGGGCAGCAGCACTGGTGAAGCCACATGATGTGGAGGCTGTTGAGATGTGTGGGCCTGAGGGGGTGCCCTCCTTCACCCTCCACAGGAGCCAGACCATCCTTGAATCCCTGTCACCGTCACTGGATGAGGACAGCCATGTGGAAGAGTTCCATGTCACTTCCTTGGTGGGGTGTGAAGTCCCCTCCAAAACTTAGCTTGAAATTTAACTGGATTCAAACATAAAATGGGGGCTGGGGACACAGCTCAGTTGGTAGAGTGCCTGCCTCACATGCACAAGGCCTGGGTTCAAACCCCAGCAGCACACACACACACACACACACACACAAAACAAACACACACACACACACACACACACTCACACTCAGACATACACAAAACAAACTCACACACACATACACTCACACACACACTCACACACATACACATACACTCACACATATACAAAACAAACACACACACATACACTCACACACACATACACATACACTCACACACACACATACACTCACACACACACACTCACACACAGACATACAGTAAACACACACACATACACATACACACACATACACTCACACTCAGACATACACAAAACACACACACACACATACACTCACACACACACTCACACACATACACATAAACTCACACACTCACACACATACACATACACTCACACACACACTCACACATATACAAAACAAACACACACACATACACTCACACACACACATACACTCACACACACACAGACATACAGTAAACACACACACATACACATACACACACATACACTCACTCAGACATACACATACACTCACACAGACATACAGTAAACACACACACATACACATACACACACATACACTCACACTCACACACACACACACACACAAACACAACATGAAGTGGGACCTTGAGGTGGTGAGAGGAGAGCCCTTGGGAACGGAGGAAGCCACCGTGGCTGGTGGGGGCTGGCGGCGAGGCCGGGGTCCGCCCTCTCTTCTCTGCACTGAGTGCAGATTCTGCGGCTCTTCTGCCAGGTCAGGCCCTCCCCAGAAGCCAGCAGCCTGTGCTTGGACTTCCAGCCTTGAGGCCAGGAGCCAAAAAACTTCCTTTGCCCATGAATCGCAGGAGCAAGGGGGATGTCCAGGCAGTGAGGCGGGAGAGCTGAGGGCGGTCACGCAGACACCGAGAATTCTGTCCTCTGATGCCGTAGGCAGGAGCCGAGGGCGGGCTGACTCCATGCTGGAGTCTCCCCAGTGCTAGGACAGGAGGGGACATATGTCATGCTGAGTGGGGGCCTAGGTGTTCCCCGTGAGGCCATAACTAGGTGCGTTGTCCCTGTGGAGTGAGCATGAAGATGACCCCTTGTTTGTCCATAACGAGTGCCCAGTGTCCATGCTGGTCACTGGCATTCAGATTCCTTCTCAGGCCCAAGGAGCTGCCCAGTGTCTGTTCTGCGAGGTGCTGGAGGAGGCCGCGTGGGCAGCCTGGACTTTGCATCTGCCTGGCAGAGATGTCACAGTGCCTGTCAGGCACAGCTCTGATATAATTGCTTCAACAGGCAAAATAAAGAACTCAGAAAGTATGCAAGGAAAAAAAAGAACCAAATGGAAATTTCAGAAATGAAAAATGTAGTAGCCAAAATTTAAAGGCTCCGTGGCTGTGCCCACCAGCAGAACGGAGAGGCAGCAATGGGCTAAGGAACAAGAGAAGGAAACGCAAAGCAAACCAACAAGCAACAACAGCCGGTCTCAGGGACCTGTGGCACTGCGTGGGAAGATGACGTCCTCCCAGACTCCAGGGGACGGACATTGAGGCCCAGCAAGCACACTCAAAGCACCGCGCAGGAAACAGAATGAAATTCCAAACCATCCCCAGGCAACGCACGGGAAGGCGGGTGAAAACACAGGAATAAAGAGGGAAAGCAGAAACAGACTTGTTCCGAGCGAAGCCAAGCCCCCTGAAACCTCCCACACCACAGCCCACCCACAGACCTCCATGCAGTGCCTCAGGTAGGGCAGTGGAGGACGGGCCAGTGGGTCTAGGGGCAGGAAGTGGGCATCGCAGGGCAGGGGACGTAGTGTGGGTGGCCCTGTGGCTGTACAGTGTCAACACCTGGCTGGGATGTTGTTCTCTAGCTCTGCAAGCTATTAAATTGGGAGAAGCAGGTAAAGGCTGAGTGGCACACCACTGTGCCCTGACTTGGTTCGCGGGTGGAAACGTAATTCGCTCCAGGTGCCTTGTCACGAGCACACCTCCTTCTTGTCAGTGTGGGAAGTGTGCGTCGTCAGCCTTGGCCATCTGGCCGATGGGCTCCCTTCTATTTGGAGAGCTCACCACCCTGAGTGTGGTGGGACAGTCGAACAGCTCGGTCATGGTTTTGATCTCAGGTGTCCCCCAAGCTCCTATAACACGGGAATGTTCAGAGGTGAGCCGACTGCATGGCGAGAGCTGCGACCTCCATCCTAGCATGAGAGGACTGACGACAGGCAGGGCGTGGCGGGAGGAGGTGGAGCCTGGCGGGCATCCTGGAAGGGTGCCTGTCCCCTGCAGCCCCTCCCCTGCATTTCTAGGAAGGTCCAGGCAGTGCCCAGCTGCTGGCCTGCTGATCAGGCTCTGGAGGATGGAGGGAGGGGAGAGAAGACCCATCAGGGAGAAGGCAGTCGGGCAGCTGGGTGCAGCCATCTGGATTTGGCACCAGCTGGTTGGGGTTGTGAATCCCGGGCCTTCGGGCCTGAAGCTGAGGGAGTTGCAGCCTCTAAGCAGGGAGAGGAGAGAGTGAGCTGTGTGGGGGACAGCCCGGCCACTGGGAGGGGGGAAGTGCCCCTCCACCCCCCTGCTCAGGGTCTAGGACCAGGGCTTTCCTGGGTCTCTGTTGGACACCAAGGCGCCTGCCCCAGGTGTGAACATCCAGTGGCGCCTTAGATGGAAGGTAAGGCCCACATCTCAGGGGAGTGACCTGGGCTCTGGGCACCTGGAGATGGGGCGTGTGGAGCCCGGGCGCAGGTCGGGAGGAGGGGAAGCCGGCCCCACACATCAGCCCTGCAGAGTTTCTTCCTCCCCTTCACCACGGCAATAATGGCCACGGTCATTCCCGACCTGCCCCTGCTCCAGGCAGCAGAGTATGCCCTGGGAGGGCCTCACTGCTCCTGCCAACAACCTGGCAGCAGGGGTCCCTGTGCCCAGGCAGGTGGGCTGCCCAGCACTTTGTCAGGGCCTGGCTCCACCCCGCTCCCGAGGTGCCCGGGGTGGGTGCTGCAGGGTCCTGAGAAGAGCATCACCAGAGGGTGCACGGTTTCCCTGTCTGTCATCCATGGAAACAGGAACCATGCCAGTTCTTTTTTTTTTTAATATTTATTTTTGCCTATGATGCCACAGACATCATTAGTTGTAGGTGGACACAATTCCTTTATTTGGTTTATCTTTATGTGGTGCTGAGGATCGAACCCAGGCCTCGCATGTGCTGGGGAGTGCTGCACCGCTGAGCCCCAGCCCCGGCCCCACGCCAGGTTCTTAATGTGAGGAACATTCTAGTCCATGTTCCCACAGCTCTGTTGAAACCAGAGCTCAGGTGTTTCTACAGCAGGGATAGGCACAGGTGACAGGGACCTCCTGGAACCCACAGAGCATTCCTGGGGGGTTGGCAGAGCCACCTGAGGGAGGGCAGCGGCAGGCCCTTTGCCAGGATGGACTAGACAAGACGGTAGGCCCCTCTGGTGTCAGCCAGTGGCAGGGCCCTTTCCAGTGATGGCTGTGGGCATGTGGCGCAGCACCTGCCTTGATAGGGGTGGGGACAACGGCCTCCTCAAGTCTGCTTCCTTGCTAACAAATGTTTGTTCTGGGCTCAGGATGTGACGAGCCCTGCACTGTGAGTTACTGGGAAACAAAGAGACGGAACCCACAGAAACAAGCTTACGGCCTGGTGACAGTGTGGCTCAAAGCTGGAGACTTCAAGAAGCCTGCTCTGTTTCCAGGGAGCATGGCGGGTGTTGCTGTGGGGGACCAGGCCAGGAGTCAGCCTGGATGCTGACGAGAGCCCATTACACACACACGTCTTTCTCATGTAAACACATCTATTGACACTTGTTCCATTTTTGGACTTACAGTGCTACTATATTTGAAGGTGTGAATTATTTACCATGTGGTCTAGTCATTTTTAAAAACTTTGTTTTGAGCGGTGTCTTGCTGAATTTCTGAGGCTGGACTCAAACTTATGATCCTCCTGCCTCAGCCTCCAGAGTTGCTGGGATTATAGGCATGTGCTACCATACCTGGCTTTCGCACATTTTGACCAGCTCCTCTAGAACAGCACTGAGCCACGCCAGTAAGCCATATTCAGTGGATGTTAACACTGGACTTCTCCCAGAGGCCAGCATTTCAGATGGTTAACATCCCCAAGCCCTATGACATAAACCTGTCACGAGGAGCTGTCGGTGGCTTACTGCAAGGCCTTTTGGAGTCATAGGTTAACATATTAATGAAGACTGTGGCTGCTACCCTGCATTAAATAATGACCATGAATGATTAGAAGAAAAACATCTTCATGTCCTCCTGCAGTGTGTGAGATTGATGAGAATGGATTACTCTGCCAGAAAACTCAAAAATATTACAACCTTTTATTCCTCTGCAGCTCGGACAAGTGTGTATTCATTTCTATGTTATCACAAAAAAAATTGTACAATGATTCTGAGCTGAAAACACATTAAATCACCACTTTAATTATATCAAAACAGCACACTGAGATTCTGTCACTAATCTAGTTTAATCTTGGCATCTCATTCTCATCCAATATTTTATTTCCATTTGGGTCATATTAGTCAATTGGGCATAAGCAACAGTATTTATTTATCTTACTAGTTTATTTTGGTACAGTAGTAAATCACAGTACAATTACAACGATTCCTCAGTTTAAATTCATTGCACCATCACATACAAACTTGACATTTTGAAATGTGGTCTCAATTGAGCATTAACATTAAACTTCTACGATTGTCTCTTCAACTTTTCCAGAAGAGCTTAAGTGGTCTGGAATATTCTGACTGCTATTTTTTTTTTCTGGTTAATTTACCCATTTAGATTTTATTTGTAGCATTACTTTATGTGCAAATGGGTACAAAAAGAGCCAGTAGGGTGGCAGTGAGCATTTGAGGAGAGGAAAGGGGCAGGTTGGTGGGGAGGTGGTCCGAGGAGGGCAGCAGGGCTGGGGCTGTAAGCCCTGGAGTCAGGGTAAGGTCCCCAAGGCATCCCTGCGGGGTGTGTGGAGCCAGGGAGTCTTCCTGCAGCACCTGCTTCTTTCCCCCCGTCTCTCGCCTTGACAGCTGCTCCTGGCTGAGGCTTCTGAGAAGCGATGCCTTGCCCTGGTGCCAGGCAAATGGGCAAGTGGGCAAAGGGAGGTTTCCCAGGCCAGGCTCGTTCACCTGGTAGCGTTTCCATGGTTCACACCCTTGGCTTCCCAGCTCAGAGCTCCACGGCAGGGAAGAGCTGAGGCCCATGGGTGCAGGGATTGATGCACAGTAGCCGTGTTCATGAAAGCAGGGAGGGGGCTGTCAGTTCAGTGACACAGTTGCCAACCGGGGAGTTGGCTCCCTCCTAAGGCCTGGTTCCCTGTCCACAGGCCTCCACAGGAAACCTTAACATCATCCAAGGGCTGTCCAGAGGCCAGCGTCTCAAGGAAGAAGGCCAAAGGGTTCACCGTGCTGGCTGGCACAGTGACAAGAGAGCGTGACACGTTAGGTGGACAGTCTCGGCAGCAGCCCCGGGCCCACCTCTACCAGCTGCAGCCTTCTCCACTCACCCCAGCAGTTGAAGGCCGACAGGGACAAGGCTTCTGAGGGCCGGGGGCCGTTGGGGAGCCTGCCACAGCCGTGCTCCTTCCTTTCCCTGTGAGTCTGACGCACTTCAAGTGTGTTGCATAAGCAGAATCATGTAGTATTTGTCCTTTCATGTCTGATTTATTAATTAATCATGTCCTCAAGGCTTATAGATTTTTAAAAATATTTGTTTCTTAATTATAGGTGTACACGATGTCTTTATTTTACTTTATGTGTAGTTGAGGATCGAACCCAGTGCCTCACACATGCCAGGCACGTGCTCTACCACTGAGCCCCAGCCCCATCCCAAGGCTTATAGAATTTTAAACACTTAAAATTGGCTAAAATCTTACAAAATTTCTTAAAAGACTGTCTTTTATTTCAGGGGGAGCAGGAAAAAGTTGAAGGCAGGGGTAGGCTTGGGGGAAGGGACACCTGGCCCTCTCCCCCTTTGGACGCCTCAGTCCCCCTTCCCAGGGGAGGAAAGGACCTTGGTCTATTTAGGGGTCTCGTGGTGGGCTCAGGCAGATGAGCACTTTTCTGAGAAAAGATGAAGGCACTGAGGTTTGTGAGTGGCACAGGCACCTTTCAGAGGGTGTCCGCAGTGTTGATTTGCCCTTGAACCTCCTGAACTGTAAGCTGAACCGAATCTCTATGTTTTCCAGCCTCAGCCTCAGTTTTGTTACATATTAAAAGTGTGCTCATTCATATATGGATATGTATTCATTTGCATAGATGGATGTATATAGTCATTTACATCTGGATGTTTATTTATATAAATGGCATAATCTCATCTATATATGAATCGGTATTTATTTGTATATATGTGTGTGCAAGAAGCTGAGCTATGGGGGGGCGGTGTGTGTGTGTGATTATTTTTTTGCAGTGCTGGGGAGTAAACCCAGGACCTTGCATGTGCTGCACAATGTTCTACTGAGGAGCCACTGCTCCGCCTGAAAGCATGATTCTATTGACAATGGTCCAAGCATCACAACTGCTGGCACAGGTAGCCCTCCTTCTCTAAGCACCTCCTTGGTAATCCCCACAGAGGAGACAAGAGCATCAACAGGTCTGACTAATGTTACATCCAGGGAAAAATAAGTGAGAGGGTTTTCTGCACACATATTTAAGTACTTGCACATTTCAAGCAGCATTAGTCCAGGATGGGGTCTTAAGATGAAGAACTTATAATTCAAATTCCAGTGTGCTCCCCCAGCCTGCTTTATCTGGCTGTTTAAAGCCCCGTCACTTTTCTTGTAAGAGTTTGGTAAGTGTGTTACATGGGACTCACTTTGCTGTTTCAAGTGAAGTGTGTAACTTGCTGCTGTCCTTGGTGGAAGCTCTTTGCCCTTCCCGTTTGCATTGCATTGAACCAACTCCTCTCTCTGCCCCTTGGCCAACGACCAGGCCACCCAGAGGTCTAACTGGGCAAGAGCTGCTAATCTCACCACTTTTTTTCTCACAAAATTTGGAAAGAGGAAACAAAGTTGAATAAACCAAGGCCAGCCAACAAGAGCCCCGAGCCCTTCAGCATGTTGTTAGACAGCACTGGGCTGCTTCAGTCAGTCCCTGCCCAACCCTAACCTATTGATTTTTGCTAATGACAGAAGCAGAAGATGGGTTTTTACAGCGTCAGGCATTATGCTTTGTAAGCCAACCAATTTTTGTCCTGGATCAAGGATGTTCACCACCCCACAGCTGCTATTTATTATTATAACATGCCAAGAGGAATCAACCTCATTTGAATTTAATTAGAATAGAACATTCCCGATTTCAGAATAAAGCCTATCCTTGCTAATAGTGAAAATTAATTGGATTATTTTACATGAGAATTTCCAAAGCTTCTGAAATGAATCTTTCAGAAAAAAGAATGATGTATGGTTTCTTTTCAATGACCTAAGTTCAGAAATCACCTGTGGCACATCCATTTGATGCGACAAGCTTATTCACATGTTTTTGCAACTAAAATTTCAGATTAGATCTACCTCCGTACCAGGAGCTAAATCATATAGACTTCCATGGAATTCAGTGTATAGCCAGAGAGGGGACAGCCAGAGAGGGAGACAGCGTCCCTGCCCATCAACATTGTGTAAGCAGATGCTGACACTCAGGAGCCAGAGCCCCAGAGCCAGTGAGCACGTCCCTGAGAGCACCAGGAACACACGCACCTACACGCAGGCTTTCCTGCCACCGAAAGTGGGCGAGTTCAGAGGCCTCAGCCTTTCACTCTAAAAACAACCAAACAAAAACCTCAAAACCCACATTTCTTTCCCTCCCTCCCCTCCTCCCTCCCTCTCTCCCTCGTTCCCTCCCTCCCTGGGTATTGATTGACCCAGGGTGTCCCATGTCAGGCCACTGCCCTTCCACTCAGCTTTTACTTTTCTTCTGAGGAGGTCTCCCTATGTTGCCCAGACTGGCCTTGAATTGACCTTGCAATCCTGCCTCAGCTTTATAAGTAGACCTGCACCACCATACCCGGATCAAAACCCACATTTTAATTAACCCAGGGGCACTTTACCACTGAGCTACATCCTCAGTTCTTTTTATTTTTTGTTCTGAGACAGGGTCTCACTAGGTTGCTTATAGCCTCACTAAATTGCTGAGGCTGTCTTCAAAATGGAAATCCTCCTGCCTCAGCCTCCTGAGTCACTGGGATTATGGGCATGTGTCACCATGCCTGGCAAAACCCACAGTTTAATGATAAAGTAAAAAAACAGGAAGTGAAGAGAATGACAGTTATTCAGTGTATTTAGACAGTGCAGACATTCTGTCTCATTTAACCCAAATACTCCATCCTCAATTATCTCTAATTCAAATTTATTATTTGCCTACATTGCAGCTCTTGCTCTATAATCTCAGACAATACAATATAAATAACATACACTGTAAGGTTAAGAATATAGCATAAAATGCAACCCAGCACTGAACAACATAGTCAGGAGTTTGCCTAAACTAAGACATTGTAACAACATAACGTAACATTGTGATATAATGTAAATGTCTCTCTAGCTGGGCTCCCTGCCTCCCCAGGTCCTTTCCAAAGCTTCCTAAGCAGGCTGAGCCCAGGCACTAGCAAGAGGTCTGTTGTCACTGAGGTTCTGGGCACAGGTGTAGGTAAGACAGAGGCCAAGTCTTTACATTGAAAACTCAAACCCCAACCCCTTAAATTGGGTAATAGAGCCACACAATTTTGATAATGTGAGTAGGGAATATTAGGGTAACACTAAACAATAATTAAATATATTTTTAAAGCCAGCAGTTTTCACAGTGCTCACTGAACATTTAGCAAGCCAGCCAACTGATATAAAAACAGCTATATCTACTTAGAATACCAAAACATGTTTGGAAACATTCTGAATTCATGAATTGTGGGATGAATATTTTCCACATGCTGTTCAGATATAATTCATACCAATATTGCTTCTTGCCCTCAGAGCACTTTGGAGCTGTGCATTATAGGAATGTCAGGCTGGATTTATACGAAAGAGGGTTTCTGTAGGTGGTATTATTGATGGCAAATGGAAGATTCACCAGACGCTGAAAATCGGAAGTACTTCTGAAAAACTGCCTTTCACTTGAAAGGGCTATAAATCTACAAATAATCTTGAATTCAAAAGCAAGCCTTTTTATGCAATAAGTTGATAGCAAATACATTACCAAAGAGAAACATAATTACCTTAAAATCTACACAGTTAGAAACATATTGTAGTTCCCAAATTATAATTTAATTTTATAATAGTAAGAATTGTTTTACTGATCACTTTTTTCATTGAGTTTTACCTTTTATCCTCATGTGTTTAAAGACAAAGCCAAGATATCTGTAAATTAATATCCTAGACTGTCCAGGAAGTCCGCACGTTTTCTAGTTATGTAAAAAGCAGACAAATTTTGATGAATAAGAGAAAGGTCCATGTCATCATCCCCCTGATGTATGCAACCAGCCATGGCAGGACTCTAGTTGGCAGATCATTCCCAGGGTGAGGCTGTGGTCTCCTCCAATAAGTCCAGCTGTGGACTGGAGAGTCATCAGGAGATGGGGTGAACACTGGGGCTTTTCAGCTTTGTCAGTTCAAAGGGTACTTTCTATTGGTCTCTATATCAGAATCTGATCTATCTGTAACTAAATATCTGAACCATATCCACAGCCATAGCTGCATGATGCACCTGTATCTGTAACAGCTATATCCACTGTATAGCTGTCTTTATCCACATGTCATTGATACCTTATCTAATCTGTGTCAACATCTGAACTCTCTCTCTCTCTCTCTCTCTCTCTCTCTCTCTCTCTCTCCCTCACATACACACACATACACACACACACACAATTTAGCCTTTCTGGTGCCAGTTTGGTCTGTCTGTCTCTCTATCTCTGTTGGAACCAAGTAACGTTGTGATATAATGTAAATGTCTCTGTAGCTGGGCTTCCTGCCTCCCCAGGTCCTTTCCAAAGCTTCCTAAGCAGGCTGAGCCCAGGTAGTAGCAAGAGGTCTGTTGTCTCTGAGGTGCTGGGCACAGGTGTAGGTAAGACAGAGGCCAAGGTGACAGTCTCTGGGCTTGGAACAGAGACTGTGGTTTAGAACTGCCTTGACCATTTGCTAGCTGTGTGATCCCGACGGTCATCTAACCTCACTGTATTTCAGTTCCCTCATCTGTTAGTAGCGACGACCCTTGCTCTTCGTGTTGGGTTATTTCGAATTTAAATAATAGATATCATATGCTTTGTGGGCTCTAAAATGCCACATAAAAGTCAAACATGATTATTGTTAAAATGTTTAGGAGGCGATAATAAGTTAGGATAAGTTCTTATTTCAAGACCCATTCCCAGAGAATCAGTGTAATTTTTTTTCTTTGCAGCACTGGGAATTGAACCTTGGGGTGCTCTACCACTGAGCACTAGGGACGTATCCCCAACGCTTTTTACTTTGTATTTTGAGACAGGGTCTTTCTACATTGCCCAGCTGGCCCTGAACTCGTAATCCTCCTGCCTCAGCCTCCCGAGTAGCTGGGACCACAGGTGTGCTCCATCACACCTGGCTGGAGCCACTGTAATCTGTGATGCTATGCGCATATTGGAGAATCTGTGGTGCACAAGCCATCTGCTCCAGCCCAGGCCAGACCACGGGTGCCTATGTGCTAAGCCCTCAGCACCTACTGTCAGAGGGCGCGTTAAAAGGCAGAGCCCGGCAATCCATTCCAAGGAAAGAAAGTTCACGGTCAAAGAAAAATTAAGTGCTAAGAAAGTAGGTTAAATAACATCACCTTTGGTTAAAATATTCCAATCCTCTAGTTAATGAAGGGTGCCTCCTCCCCAAACTCAGAGCCCTCTCCGCCCAGGGCCTGAGGCCCCAAGGAGCAGCCATGGAGGAGTCCTGACGTGTCCCTCTCTGCAAGGACAGTGGCTGGGGCTTTGTGCTGAATCGCCAATGTGGCACGAGTGCCCCCTAGCTCTGCTCAGGGCTCATGGCATGTCACCTCTGCCTGGGAGGAACAGGTGGCTCCTTCCCCTTCACCAAGTCCAACAAATGGGAGGACATGAACTACCTCAGCTTCAGCCAATGCTCAGCCCTGTCCTGAGGGATCCCCTGACCTTCTGTAGTGTTTTCTGCCCTGCGTCCAGACACACGCTGCTCATGTCAGACTTGCGCTGATCCATTTTTCCAAGCAAGCGCGTGTGTAGGTGCTTTTGTATTGGATTTAAGCATATTCTACTTCATGTGAGGATTTCTGCAGGGGTGGACACATAAGGCTTTCATTCTGAGTCTCCTTAGAGTGTGTCATCACCTGATCTATGTCTATAAAGGTTTCCAGACAGGCCCTGTGAGAGTCAGGCACCGGACAGAAGAAATTACAGAGCATGGTCCCTGAAATATTCCCAGAAAGCAGAAGCTTGCAAAATTAGCAGCTCCACCCAGAGTGAAGGATCGCTCTGGTCCTCCCGAGTCACCAAACCTCCCCTGCCGTTGGTGAGTGTTCCTCAGTTCTGTTGAGCATGGATCTTGCCTCCTGGTGATTTGCTAACAGGTTTTCCGGTGAGCTCACTGAAAGCAGGGCAGAGATTCCCAGCAGCACGGTGCGTCTTGCTGTTGAAGTTCAGGCCGTGGAGAGGTCCGGCTGCCTGGTTGCCTGCCCTCGTGGAAAGCTGGCTTAAGAACTCTGTGGTGGGGCATGGGCATGGGTGTTTGGGGAGTTCCTGCACCAGATCAAGGTGACTGAGGGATTTCGGCCAAGCTTTGCCAGTTGCCCTGGTAAGTCTTTCCCTGGTTAATTTCTGGGGGAGGCACCTGCCTAGAGCCTGCAGTGTCACAGCCAGCAGCTGAGAGCTGGTTCCACAGTGCCTTTTTGGTGACCAGGCTGTGCAGGCTGCTGCAGTGAGTGCCCCCCACCCCTGTGGTAGAGGAGGCTCTGGAGAGAGGGGGAATCCTGTCCCCAGGAGGACTTCACAGGTTTTGTCCATTGGCTTGACTTGTAACCCAGGAGCCCAAAGTGGATAAAGATGCTGGCTCAGTAGAAGATTGTCCCCGCTGTGGCTGGAAGGCTCCTGTGTGGTAAAACGCCCAGCTCCCAACTCAATGCCAATCGAAAGCCGAGAGGATTTAGGGGCAGGGCATGACAGATGACATCCAAGTCCACCTGGAAAATGGACATTTGGGAAAAACCAGGAAACCCTAAGCCTAGGAAAAGGGGAGATCCTTGATGGACACACCTGCCCATCCAGCTGCCCCCTCCGCCTCCCTCAGCTCACCTGGGCCTGCTGCTCAGGCCTGGAACCCCTGTGGTTTGGGCCTGGGACTTCAGGGGCTTCTAAAATCTTGGGTATGAACTTCCTGTGCCCAGGGAAGGGCAGACTCCTAGCTGTCCCTCATGGACGTGGCTGACTTTATCCTCAGGGGGTTGCCAGCCCCCAGGGATGTTGGTTGAGGCCTGGGTTCCCCCTGAGGGCATTCCCTGAGGTTACTGAGGCACTCCCAGGCCAATAAGACTGAAAATCTGACCCACTTTCTTCACTGCCAGTTCTGTCCCTGTCCCTGGCAGGTACCTCTTGGAGCCCTCCCCAAAGGAGGACCCCTGGGGATGCTGTCATGGGGTCTGGAAACCTGGGAGACTGTGGGAACTCGGGGCTGTAAGTCTCCTCCCAGGAGGCAGCCTCTCAAGGCTTAGGCAGGGTGCAGAGAGTGAACTACAAGGACCTGTGCCTGGCATTGTTTCATGGGAACACAAAGAGAAGAAAACAGGGCAGTCCAAAAGTCCACCCGTGAGACTGGTTGATGGGTGTAACCTGTACCATCAACAGACTCTGCTCAAGCATGACAAAGAAGGAGAGCAGCACATAATGTGGGGAAATAGCCTAGATGCCAAGTAAACATGTCAAGCAGCAAAGCAGATCTCAGTTGTACGTGTAGAAAATTCTGGAAGAATGGCTTGCTTATAGAGACTGGATCTGAGGATATGGGGAAAAAGGTGAACTTCTTACATGTGCCATCCTCACTGTCCTGACCTCTCCCCAGGAAGTAGAATTAAAAAGCTTGTGTGAAAAGTGTGAGTTCACACCCCTTTCAGGAACCCAGTTCTTTTTAGGAGAGTGGTTTATGAGCCAGTGGTGAGATCAGTGTTTTATTTTGTTTGTTTGTTTGTTTTCTGGGGGGGGGGGAGGAGAAGCTTCTATTGGCCATCACAGTTATACATGACAGTTGGGTTCATTTGACATAATCATACACACATGGAATTTATGCTCCATTTCAGTCCCTGGTGCCTCTCATTCCTTCCCCTATATTCCTCCCTCTGTCAATCACAGTGTGTTTATTCAGTTTCTGAACTTGGCTGTGGGCCTCTCATTCCAAGGACCCGGGAAGTCTCTAGAGCCGGAGCCACATTGGAACTCACTCCATCCCTAGGGCTTGCAGACATGGAACCGGGACTGGTGTCCTTGAGCCTCCCTATTCTCACTGTGAAGCCCAAGTCTGCAACGTGTGCAGGGAAAATACCCTCTCCCTTCCCGCTCAGCCTCTCTGGCTCCTCACGTCCTGTTTCCTCCGTGGTCTTGTGGCATATGGACCCAGGTTGTTCTGCTAACTTGCTTCCTGCCATTTAGTGAAGAAATGAGGCTTCTCTGAGGCTGAAGCTCAGTAAGGCGTTTCTGGGTGAACGAGGTCTAGCCAGTCTCTTACCTGAGATCTGGTGGGGTCTTGCTTTCCTGAGGCGACTCGACATGCTGTGGTGTGACCTGCATCTGCAGCCTGCTGCAGATGTTAAGCTGAGCCACACAGGAAACAGATAGCTTCAGATTCTGATCACACATGACCTGTACACGACTCTGCTTTTTTTTTTTTTCCTTCTGCTATCAGAATCTCTATCATGTGTTTCTTTATACTTCACTGAGAGATAGTCAGGGGCAGGTGAAATTTACACTAGTAGTCTTGAGATAAAAATCTTGTTAAAATCAGAGACTGACACCGAGGGCTGACATGGACATTGAGGAGGGTGAAATGATGTGTGCCTTTAAATTCTGGTAGCTCTTCGTGAGCAGTTCCAGTCCCACCTGCATCCATTTCCTCTGATTGCTCTTGTAAATCTCAGCTCATAAGAGCACTTCTTCCACAAGTCTCTTCACAAATCAAAGCTCCTCCCTTCCCTCTTCAGTGCGCTTTTAGTCTTTGCCATGAATTTCTTAGAAACTTTTGAACACTTTACTTATCTGCCTAACAACCCAATGTATGTCATTGGGTTGCAATCCATGTTAGATTCAGGTTTTAAAAAATATTTTTTCCTCTTTCCACATTTTTATTGTTGCATTATTTTGTTGTATATTTGGTGGGATTTGTTGTTACATATCTGTACATGCACACAATTAACAATGCAATTTGACCAAGATCACTCCCCAGTACTCCCTCCTCCTGGCCTCCCCCTCCCCTTCCCTTCCTTTACTGATCTCCCTTTGATTTTAGATCTGGGTTTTTAGATGCAATGATAATGAGGATACCAACAGACGACTTTATATCACGTAGTTACAATTACTATATCAGATAACCCCACCCCTATTTTACAGATGAGAAAACAGAAGTGCGGAGGAGATAAGCAGCATGCCCAGGGTCTGGGCCCTGAGAGGTAATGGAGCTGGCCTTCAGACTCGGAACTCGGATTTCTGAGCCCACATTCTGAACAACCTCCTGCTTGGTCCTCAGAGTGTCTGCTTGTCTAATAATGTTTGTGTTCGATGCTGCCCACGCATGCTACACAATGCCAAGCTGAGCTCGGCCCCAGGAGTTACAGGGTGGATGGGCCACTAGTGCCGGGTCACGTGCCTGTCCCACAGCAGGGACCTCAGTGCTGCCTGCAAGTCACAGTGCATTTCCTGGTCCTCTCACTTCCCCCCGAAATCGCCTCTTACCTTTCCTCGGCAGGACTCTCCCACTGCCAGTCCTTCCCTCTGGTGGCTGACCTTGCTACCTACTTCACTGAGAAAAGAGCAGCAAGCAGAGGGGAAAGAGTGCATGCTGCCTGTCGTGGGCCGAGTGGGGTCCCCAAGCCCTCAGCACCTCAGGATGCAGCTGCTTTGGAGACAGGTCTTCACAGAGGTGACCAAGTTGAAATGAGGTCATCAGGGTAGGCCCTGGTCAAACAACTGTTGTCCTTACAGGGAGTGGCAGTCAGGACACACAGACAGGCAACCACATGAGGACACAGACACCATCTGCAAGCCAAGGAAAGAGGCCACAGATGGCCCTGCAGCCCTTGACCTCTGTGACCTTGGGCTTCAGGCTTTTGGGACTGTGAGGAAGTGGGCTGGTGCTGTTTAAGCTGCCCAGTCTGGGGCACATTGTGGTTGGCCAGGCGATCCAAGCATCACCACTCCTAGGTGCCTTCCCCTGCCTGTCTGCACACACTGCCTGCTGCAGTAGAGAAACTCGTTTGGCTCATCCCTGGAAAGAGGGCCCAAAAGGCTCACACGAGCTTCTACGCTGTGACCGGAGGCGCTTCTGAACTCAGCTGGACTGTGACAGATCTGGAACTGGTTTTCTCAGCAAATTCCCACCTTCCCTTTGGGACTCCCCTGATGCACCTCTGCAGACATGTGGGGTGGTCAGCCACTGGGGGTCTTGTCCAATCCCCTCCATTTGCAGCAGAGATGCTCGTTTTCACTACCTGGTCTTTCAACCTGAGACCCCGATATGGAGAATCTGCATGTCACGAGCCTCTGCAAGCTTTTCTGGCTCCAAGGTGTGCCATGATGACAAGTTTAATGACTGCCTCTTTGGGGGCAAAGGGCCCTGATATGTGGCCTTAGGTGATTTCCATCCTGTAAGTGTTCTCCCTGTGGCCAGCTGTAGCTCTGAGGTGACATTATTGGATATAATGGAGGAGCGCACAGTGAAACAGTGGATGTAAGTGGCCTTAAGAGCACAGGTAAGTGCACAGCATAACAAGATGATCAGGACATGCTGAGCTTGTGTGTTTATTACCTTGTAAAAATATAATGTGATTTCCAATAAGCGTTGCATTGGGCAGCTGACTTGAAAAATTCCTAAAAATCAGTCACCAGCTCTTGCAGCCAGTGAGCAGTCTCTGGTGTACCACGGGCTGCTCACCCCTGCCAAATTCTCAAGTCTGCTCATTTCTTTTGAGAGTCTAGGTTTTGTACCTGGGTTCTGCTGGATCTTCAGAGAACCTTGCATTTGGACCATAGAGTTCTTTCTGGATGAACAGAATCTGACGCCTCTTGTTTGTCAAGGGAATCCCTGTCTTATGGTGCAGGGAGAGACAGCAGCTCAGAACCGCAGACGCTTACCTTTGCTGCCCCTGGGGAGTGTGCCCAGCATCTAGGCCCTTCCATCCCAACACGCCCCTCCAGCCATGTAGAGGAGACCATGTGGGACTCATAGCAGCAGCCACATTCAGGGTCCAGAAGTGAGAAGAGATTAGGAGTGAACAGGGCCAGAGAAGTCAGTGGAGGGAGCTGCCTGAGCACGCTTAGAGATTTTAGAATCGTTTCAGATTGACAGAGATAGTAGGAAGTGTCCCTGCACTCCCCAATCCAGACTCCCCTTTGTCAACATCTTGCTGCAGAACATTCCTCACAATAATGAGCTCACATGGACACACTCTTATCCTCCTCTGGGCCTCTGGACGGGGACAGGGCCTCGGAGTTGGTTTTCCATGGCCTTGAAGACCTTGGGGCGTCCCGGTCTGTATCTCCTAGCATGTTCTTCCATGTGAATTCTTCCCAAGGCTAGAAGGAGGGTGTGGCTTGGAGAGGAAGCCACACTGCAAGACGCAGTGTCCCCCTGGGTAGAGTGCCAGCTGTGGGTGTGGCTTCACAGAGCCTGTCCACCCTGGCCACCCAGCCCAGGCAGGGTCTGCCGGGCTTCTTCACTCTCAAGATACTTTTGCTTCATCTTAAAATTTTGGAAGCAGCTCAGGAAGTTCAGACCACACTTGGGTGGGGAGCTGAGTTCCACTTCCATGCAGGGGAGGGAGTTATCTAAATTAAGGCATTATTTATTCAACCATTCATATTTCTGCCCAGATTGACTCATGAATATTTATTGTATACTGCGGATTCTAATCCAATGCTTTGATATTCATTTTGTTTTTCAAGTTGTTCTAGTTTGGACTGTTGGGGGCTCATTCAGGTTGGCTGCTGTGTCTCTTTGGCATTCCCTCTCTCTCTCTCTCTCTTTCTCTTTCTCCTTTTACCCTGTTCAGGAGATGGAACTCGGGGCCTCACCTTTACTAGGCAAGTGCTGTGCCATTGAGCTGCACCCTTAGCCCCCGCACTCTCAGTGACTTGGCTTTTTATTGCTTTCTTATTTTCTGGCACTGAATGGTGCTCCAGGGTTCATCTTGTATGTTCTCAGATTCAGTCCTAGAATCCACTGCTCTCCCAGGAGCCTGGTGTCTCTAAAGTGCTTGGTGTTAGAAACCATGGTCTGCATTCCATGAGTGTTCATCACTCCTGGAGGGTCACTGTTCCTGCCTCTCGGCTGACAGGGCCAGGGAGCACGTGCGTCCGCTGCTCACGTGTGTCTGACACTACTTGTACAGCTGTTCATGTGTGCCATGGGAAGCCGAGTGCTGATTCATGTGGGACCTTTCTGGGTGGCCTTTTCACTGTCACGCAGTGTCTTCTGTGCACGTGTTTTAGGTGTTGAAGTCTGACTCTTCGTTTGCTGTGGCTTCTGATTTTGGTGTTTAAAAGAAAGAAGGTGATGAAGACCTACCCTGGGTTTTCTTCACAGTGGAGCCTGCCGTTCTTTCCAAGGCTCAGCTCTTTTCTTGCGCAAGTGCTCTCCGAATTGTCGTGAACCTCTCACACTGATTCCCAGAAGGCTGGGAAGTTGGACCTAGAGAGCCATCTTGCCCCTGGCTGTTAGGGAGGAGAGGGGATTTGGAGGTCTTGCATTCTGACATTTTGGCAGACACCATTTTGTGTCTACTTGTGTAGGGAATGAGGAAATATTCTTTTAATAAGTCTCTTTTCTGCTTAAATTAGTCAAGGTTAATTTTTATTCCTTGTAAAGGAGAACTGTGATAAAATTGCTCACATAATTGCTTTCAATAATTTTTGTTTTGAGATTATTACCTTATTACTTTGACTTTTTTTAAATTAAAGAATGGTACACTAAACAGTTTTATGAAGTTTTTGTTTTATTTGTTGATGGAGTACTTTAAAAATTTTTTTTAGTTGTCAATGGATGTTTATTTTATTTATTTATTTGCAGTGCTGAGAATCAAACCCAGTGCCTCACAGATACTAGACAAGCACTCTACCCCTGAGCCACCACCCCAGCCCCTGATGGAGTACTTTTAAGGATATTTTCCACAGCATCTTGTAGTGTTCTTGATCTGAAGGCCTATGTGAGATATATGAGATTATTTCTTCTTGGAGTACAGTTCTGGGAACAGCCTTGCTTCTCCAGAGGAGCCGAGAGGCCTCCTGATGGCTACAGAGAAGGATGTAATCAATCTCATTTTCTTTTTCATTTTTGATGCCATGAAGCTCAGAAACTTGAAATGCAGAAATAGTGATTAGATTACTTTATAATCTGCTAAGTTGAATTTTTCCTTCATTAACTATTCTAATATGCATCTTATTTGGGTCTTATTTTAAAAATATTTACCATCTTTTCTTTTTATATATCTATCATATACCTGTCATCTATCATCTTTTTCCTTTATAACTTGCCTCAAATGCTTGCTGAGGAGTGAGGTAATCATACCTAGTCTCCACCAAGGAGACGTGAAGTCGGGCTGGTGGGGGACCTCCACTGCTGTCTGTGTTCCTTCTCTGGGAGCACTGGGCTTTAGGAGGCTGCACGTGACAGTGGTGGAAGCACTGGAATAGGGGGCTGGGTTCAATTCTGGGATTTTCATCTATTTGCTGGTTGACCTTGAGCCAACCCCTGGTCCCTCCTCTAGGTTTGAATCTTCTAGCCTGCAGAGTGGGCGTGGGAAGTGGACACTGAGTTGGACAGTACATGTATGGCTGTCAGCGTGGTTCTGGGAACAGCAGGTGTGGAAAATGTTCATCATTTCAACTGGAAAATGAGTTTGCAATGTGGGGAGGTCTTAGAGATGGCGGAGTGACAGCAGCGCAGGTCTGGAGGTGCCTGCGAGGGGAAAGCAGATGAGACTCTAGGCCGGCCTTCACTCTAGCAGCTGTTGCCACCAAAGCCCTTCCTAAGAACTGGGGGAGGGTTGGTTTGGAGGTGCCTCCTGTCGGGGCTGGGGCTAGAATGGTAAAAGGGCCTCTCCAGGGAGTGGGTTTCGGGCTGGTGAGGCGCACACTTTCCCCCAGAGGGATGCTGTGGGAAGAATGATGGGCTAGGAGTCAGCAGGTCTGGGCTGTCTGGGTTGTCATTTGTGTCTCTTTAGGAAACCCCCTAAATTTCTCTGGGTTGTGGCTACTGCGGTGCTAGGAGATCTCTCATCCTCTGGCTTTATACTCCTGTGGTTTCTCTGGTGCTCCACACATATCTTGCTCCTTTGGAAACATGAAAGGTTCACTCCATTGATTGTTACAACCTTTGTCTCATCTCCCTCCTAAATTGTGTGTGTTGAAGCTGGAAGAAAACAAGGGTCCAGACGGACGCGTAAAGCCTGAGGAGAAAGACATGGGACTGACTTCATTATGAGCTAACAAAAGGATTGGAACCAACCTGGGATGCACTTAATGTCCCTGTGTGATATATCAGCTTTAGAAATGGTACTCTTAGTTCCTGATGACCAGCAGTCCCGGTTAGTGGGTGGGAAGGAATCATATAACACCCTCGGGAAGATGCACAGGTAGCCCCACAGCAAGGCCTAGGGGGCACAAGCACCAGGGGCTGTTTTCTCACCACGCCTATTAAGAGGAGTGGAGTAAAACTAGGCGTCTCACCTTGTCATGCTTAAATATGTCCACTTCGCTTGGCCCTGGTCAGTCGTGGTTCTGGGTAATGTGAACTTTGGAACTGAGTAAAGCAGATGGTGCTCTCTGGTGTGAGTGAAGCTTGTCAATCAGATGAGGCCTGAGGAGTTCTGATGCATGAAGGGAACTCCGGACCGACTGCTGGACCGTCCTTATCCTCAAAAGGAAAGAACTGCTCCTGGGTTCAAGCCTGCTGGCTTTCAGACTAGAACCACGTCATTGGCTCTTCTGGGCCTTCAGCTTGCAGACTGCAGATCTTGGGACTTGGAAGCCTGAAAGCTGTGTGAGCTGAATCCTTGTCCACACATATGGGCCCAGGCACCCTCAGGTTCTGCTTCTCTGAGAGCCCTAGCACACTGATCCGGGAAGAGGGGACACTGGTACTCACCTGCATTCTTGAACCTGAATGCAGGAAAATGTAGGGAAAGGGAAAGTGGGCAGTTAGGGCAGAATCCCAGCAGAGGGACCTGAGAGTTGCTTTATGTGTCATGTATGGGGATGTCAGTTTTTGTTTTTACTGCATGACAGGAAGCCTGGGGCAGAGAGGAGGACAGGTAGCAATGAGTCAGGTGGATCTCAGTTCAACTCTCTCTCTCTCTCTCTTTTTATTTATTTTTTTTTAAATATGGATGAACATAGAGAAGTTCTACCACTGAGCTACGTCCCCAGCCCTTTTTATTTTTGTTTTTTTATTTTGAGACAGTGTCTTGCTAAATTGCCCGGCATAGGTCCTCCTGCCTCAGCCTCCTGAGAAGATGGAATTACATGTATGTGCCACCATGCCTGATATTGGGTTTGACTCTTGATTATGTGAACCAGGACAGGCTACTTAACCTCTCTGAGTCTCAGTGTCTTCATGGTAGTGGGGAGCTGACAACATTTATTTCACAGGGTCATGTGATGGTTAAATTAGATAATTCATCAAAGTGCCTGGAATATGGTAGTTTTTCCACAAAAGCTGGTTCCCCAGTACCCTATCTTGCTCTCATCCACATATATTTATATTTTTTGGTACTGGGGCACTTGACCACTGAGCCACACCCCAGCACTATTTTGTATTTTATTTAGAGACAGGGTCTCACTGAGTTATTTATCACCTCGCTTTTGCTGAGGTTGACTTTGAACTTGTGATCCTTCTGTCTCAGCCTCCCGAGCCGCTGGGATTACAGGACTGTGCCACTGTGCCCAGCTCATCCACATATTTAATGCCTTATTTATCCAACAAAGACTTACTGAGCTCCCGGTGTTGGAAAAACTGCAAATGAGACATTGCTGTGTCCAGACTGTGCAGACAGAAAGCCAGCCATGTGTCCATGACTTCGTGGTTCTATTTTGAAAAGGATCAATGATGGGGTGAGCATAGCGGAATTGTTTGGGTGCGGCTGTAGCTCTGGTCCTGCCAGATGGCTCCAAGGCCCTGTCCTGTGTAATGCGTGAGGAGAGGGAGGAGGGGAGGCAGTGGGGATGGCTCCCTGGGCAGAGGGCAGTGACCAGCACAGTGTTGGGGGCAGGGATAAGGTTGGGCAGTGGGGATGGCTCCCTGGGCCGAGGGCAGTGACCAGCACAGTGTGGGGGGCAGGGATAAGGTTGGAGAGGTGGATGGGACAGGTCCTAGGGTCTCTATAGGTCTTGGTAAGGAGTCAGAGGCTAATAAAGATGGGAGGCCGTGGGGGAGGGCCCTCTGATCCAAGTGCTTATCATGAGGGAGGGGATAGGAGAGGGGAGAATGAGGGGGTAGGAAGACCAGCTAGAGACCATGTATGGGTGGGATGGGTTTGGAGCAGATCACAGTGGAGGAGCAGGTGGGGAGCAGCAGCCGGCATCGAGATGTGCTTTGGTGGAGGGCCCACGGTGCTTCGGGTGGACTGACAGGGGATATTAGGGATGACGCTTCGGGCTGTCTTTTCACCATCTAGCCTGTGAAACCGTCCAGACACCAGCTGGAGTGGAACGCTTCCACATTCAGTTTTCAGAGGGTGCTCAGGCCTGTCCCCCTGAAAAGCCAATGGAAATGTGACTGCCTGGTGGCCATGTGGGGAGGTGGGGCCTAGCAGCAAGTGTGTGGGTCACGGGGTAAAGTCCTCATGAGTACTGACTCTTTTCTCAAGGTCATGGGTTCTCCTGAGGGAGGAGACTGGTAATCTCAAGGGAGGCTTGTCAGAAAGCCTTGGTTAACCTCCTCAACTTCTCTTGCTCTCTGAGCTAGGGGGGCTTTTGGGGAGAGAGACCCTAGTGGACAGAGACCTGTACCTAACATCATGACGTCATGCTCTTCGTCAGATAATAAAACCCACAGCATATACTTGCAACAGATCAATTAGAGCAAAAACATAATTAATTTAAATGTCATCAGATTCAAAGACTTTAAATGTGCTCATAACTGACCAAAGAGAAATATTTTGAACCCCCAAAATACAGTGATTGCCAGTGGTCCTGATTGTCAAGAAGCTTTCCTGAGAATCTGCACATTTCTTCCAGAAACAAAGAGTGCTACCCTAGGCTGGCCATTTATCTTGTCTTCTCTGAGAAGTGAGGGGCCTGGGCACCCCACCTTCAGGTGTGCACATCTTTGCTGTCTTTAAGTAAATCTTTGCTTGTGCTTTGTTTCTGATGCGCCCTGAAATTCTTTTCAGAGACAAAAGTCAAGAACCCACGTGGGCCATGTTGAGGTCCCACTTTCCTCTTTGGAGGGACCTCCTCAGACTGCTGTCACGGACAGCTCTTCTGCACAAGTCGCTTGTCAATCTGCTTTCCAGAGTTGAACTAGCCCAATACTTTCTCTGATGCCATGCTCCGGGGCTCTCCACTCTCCAGAACCCTGAGCTAAAATAAATCTCTTTCCATTATATAGAGATCTTCTGTGATCTTCTGTTTTAACAACAGAAAATGGACTAAGTCCCGAAACAGAATATCAGTGCTGGAAGGAACTCAGGCATCTTTGATTCAACTGAAGCCTCAAAGGCTGATGCATGGAACAACTGCAGTCTAGTTTCCAGAATCCTTGCTTGGGGTTTATTTCCCTCTAAGCTGCTGTCTTTAGCAATAAGCCAAGCTGACATAGAGAACCCACGATTTAGGCTACCAGAGGGTGATGCTTATTAAAATGCTAAGTATTAAGTTCATACATTATGCATAAGATGCAAAGAATACCAACACACCACAGAGCTGTGAGCTACCCACTTGAGTTTCAAAAGAGCATTGTTGATCTTTTTGTAGTCCCAAATGCCTCTCAACAACCCCTTCTCTGGCTTCCTGTCTCAGAGTGTCCACTGCTTTTCTTTACATTCCACTACCCATTTGTCTCCCTAAGTGACCGTCTTTGTGCTTTGCATGTTTTTGAACCTCTACAAGTGGAAGGCAGTGAGCCTTCTCCTGTGACTCACTTTTGCTCGACACTGTTTTAGAGATCCATCCACAGTGGTGCTTGCAGTTCTTATTAATTTTTCACCCTAATTTATTTATTTTTTATATGATAGTAGAATGCATTTTGACCTATTATACCCATGTGGAATATAACTTCTCATTCTTCTGGTTGTACATGATGATTACATTGATCCTGTAATCATATATACACATAGGATAGTAATGTCTGATTCATTCTACTGTCTTTCTTATTCCCATTCCCCCTCCCTTCCCTTCATTCCCCTAAATCTAATCCAAACTACTTCTATTCTTCCCTATTCCCCCACTGCCTTATTGTGAGTTAGCATCTGCATATCAGAGAAAACATTTGGACTTTGTTTTTTTGAGACTGGCTTATTTTACTTAGCAATGATATTCTCAAGTTCTATCCAATTACAAGCAAATACCATAATTTCATTCTTCTTTATGACTGAGTAATATTCCATTGTGTGTATATACCACATTTACTTTGGCTTTTTCAAGCAGTGCAGCCAAAGGTTTTTGTTCAACTTCCTGGTACACATGTGCAGTAGGGTCTTTAGGGTCTGGGCAGGAGTGCATTAGCTGGTTGCTATTGTCAGCTTTACTGGCAAAGACAGTTATTTTCTCCAGATGCTGTGTTGGTTCACACCCCCACCAGGAACGCAGGGGATTTCTGTTGCTCCACATTCTTGCCAACACTGGATACTGTCAGACTAAAAAATCTGCTTACCTGATGAATAAGAAAAGTTTCATTTAGGTTTCAATTTGCATGTCCTGGGTATTAAGGAGATGGACCATTTTCTAAAACATTCATTGTGAGTACCACACTTTGGATGTGAAATAAAACTGAATATCTTACAGCAAGTTTTGGGAACTAGGGAGTGTCATCACAATTCAGGAGCTCTGGTCTCTTCCCCAAAGCTTGTTCTACTGGTGTTTTGCTCCCTTGGTTGATGCAACTCTGCCCCTCCAGTTCTAAAGCCAGACTCCTTCCTCAGAGCCCTCTTGCTGTCCCTCTTTACAGCCACATCTGTATGGTAGGGAATCCTGTCTTAGGCTCTTCTTTAAAACATATTCAGGGTCTACCCACCTCAGGCTCTGAATTACTGTAGTTTCTCTTCCCCCTTCACCCTCACCTGCTGTGCAGTTTCCAAAGAACAGATTGTGTCCAATTGTCGGTACCCCATGGTGCCTGCTCACCTCTCCCAGAGTTAAAGCCAGTGTCCTTAGAGTGATGCCCTGCTTCTCACAGGACAACTTGTACAGGGATGTAGAGAAGGGTGGTTGGGGTGGCAGAGGTGACTGGGCCATCCTCTCCAGTCTGCCTGGGCACTGGCTCTTGGAGGCTGCTGGGGCCACAAGAAGAGCGGGACTTGTTTGGGCACAAGCCCATCAGCAGCTTCATATTCTCTGGTTTCCTATTGGCTAGTGCAAGCCCCATGGTCAGGTCCAGATGCAAGAGAGGAGTAGCCCCAAGGCAGAGGAGTGAGCCAAAGAGAAGGCCAGGGAGGGGAGTTTGTGGCCATTTTTGAAGTCATCCTGGATTTAATGTTGCAAGTACTAAAGACTGGGAAACAACCAAGATAAAAGGCATATAAGCGCTTTAGACAACTGCATGAAAGAAACTCAAAAGCTTTATATGGTTGTAGTGGGATTAGAATGATCCGAAACATTGCACGTCTAACTGCCACCCATCTTCAGACCTGATCTGCTCACTCTCTGATTTGGAGAGATTAACCCAGGAATTATATAGGTCAGTTTGGTAAGGCATTTAATCCTGCTTTTAGAATGTGTGTGTCAGAAAATCAGATTCGATTATCTCCTTACCTTTCATTATTTCTTTAGGGGTGAGACATTTTAAAAAATAAAGTTGAATTTTGAATTGAATGAATGAGGTGGAAGTCATTCCTGGATGATTATCAGCCTAAGGCAGCAGGGCATGGCTTGTGCAAACTTCAGGTTCTCAGAGTTCTCCCAACACCTACATCCAAGGGCAATTTAAATAACTTCTGTGTAGCCATATAAACTACAAAGCAAAATTGCAAATATTCCTTTAAATTTCAATTTGGTTACAAAAACAGAAACAATGATAACGTGGAATGGGGGAGGACTAGTCATTGTTTTTGGCACATTTGGTGGTGCTCCAAAAAAAACGTGCCCTTGAAAGGCTGGCGCTGGGTCGGCCGGCCCGAGGCTATCTCGGTTTTGCAGGTGGGAGCCACGCCCTCGTCCGCCGGGAAAGGCCGGGTGGCGCCCGGAGCGCGCGGGGCACAGCTTTCGGAGCTTGCGCACCCTCGGCCGAGCGAGCCTCCGCGGGGACCCCGCCTCCTCCTGTCCAGAACCCCGAGGCCGCGTTACGCGCACCGAGCACTGAGCACCGAGCAGGGGCACCAGGCAGGCACCATCAGTAATCAACTCTTGTGGGGAACTAGAGCAGGGCGCCCGGACCGGTCGGGCGAGCAGGGGTCGCAGCGGGCCACCCCGTCACCTCAGCACATCACCGACCCCGCCCCGGCCGCCGAGGCCCCGCCCGGCCCCGTGGCCCCGCCCAGACCGAGGCCCCGCCCAGACCCCTAGGCTCCGCCCCCGACCCTCCCGGCTTCCCGGACGCCGAGGCGCGCTTCTCTGACGCACCGACGCCTCCGCGTGACGCACGGCCCCGCCCCGCCGGCCCCGCCCCCGCCGCGGCACTTGTCCTCCGCAGCTTGAGCGGCGTCTCCCGTCGGCTGAGGCGGCGGCTGAAGAGACGGTGTCGAGACCCCGCTGCGGCCCGGGCCCGGCGCGGCCGTGCGAGCCCCTGCGTCGGCGGACGATGGTGCGGCGGAGCGCGCGGACGCGGGCGGCGCGGCGGCGGGCATGAAGGAGGATGGACGGTCAGGACGAGGTGTCCGCGCGGGAGCAGCACTTCCACAGCCAAGTGCGGGAGTGCACGGTGCGTGGCGGCGCCGCCGCGGGCCCTCCCCAGCCCCTGCCCCCGCCGCCCGCGCTCTGCCCCGCGGCCCCGCCGCAGCCCCGCCAGCTGCGCGGTCCGCGCTCGGCCGCGGCGCCCACCTCACCCCGCCTCCGCCGCGTCCGTGCCCCCCCACCCCTTTCTCCCTTGGCATTGGAGGGCCTCTGCCCCTGCCCTCGCCCCCGGCCCAGTCACCTGCCCCCGCGCCCCCGTCACCTGCCCTATTTCCCCCGCCCCTGCCTTCGTCCCCCCTCCCATCCCCGTCCTCGACCTCCCCCCCCCGCGTCCCCTGCCCTCGCCCCTCCTCCCCGCGTCTCCTGTCCGCGTCCCCCACCCCCCTGTCCTCGCCCTCCCCTCCCCCCCAGCCCCCTGTCCTCGCCCTCCCCTCCCCCGCAGCCCTCTGTCCTCGCCTCCTCCCTGACCCGTGCAGGTGCAGCGGGCGGCGAGCTGGGCACTCGGGGAGCTCGGCCGCCCGGGGGCCGCGGCGGGCGGGGACGGGGTGGCAGTCCGGAGGCTGGCGGAAACGTGTGCCCATAATAATCGTGTAAAATACGTTAACTTATCTGTTTGTATTTACTTCTCCTGTCTTCTGACACCTCTCGTGTTCAGGCACACTCTTGATTAGAGGTTTTAAAATTGTTCAATTTGTGTACTTATGGTTCTTGAAAATTGAGAATCAGCTTGCCAAGTCATACCTTGCTTGGCATAGAAGGAGATGCAAAATTTCAGATAGTGGAATTTGCTTTTTTTTTTTTTTTAAATGAATGTTATACAGGGAGATGTATATAATCATAGGTGTACCCCTGTGTGTATTTCTTACTAAACACATCTGTGCAATTTCGTATCAAGAGTAAGAACCAGAATTTTACTAGAGGTTCCCCCCTCACCCTCGCTTTGTGTACCCTCAGCTCCAACGAAAGTTAACCACTGCCCTGGCTTCTAACACTGTAGATGATGTTTTGCTGCCATACAAATGAGATCTTACAGTATGCACTCATTTGTATCTAGTTTCTTTCGCTTAACAATGAGTTGTGAAATTTCTCCATGTTGTATGTGGTTATAATTCATTCTTAGTGCTGTAGTTGTGTCACTGTAGCACAACTGATTTTTAGTTTTTTGTTTTCATTGTTGATGGGTACTTCAGTGCTTTCTAGATTTTGGCCATGAATAATTTTGTGCATGTCTTTTGGTGACCGGGTGGGTGCATTTCCGTTGGGTGTAGACCTATAAATGAAATTTTCTAGGTTAGATGCTATTTATTTGTTCATTTTAGTGGATGCTTTTAAACAGTCCCCCCCCACCACCACTAATGTGGTGCTTGCCATCTTTACCAACACTTGATATTATTTTCGAGCCCTTTAAAAAATTGTTGCATTTTAGCAAGGATGTCAGGGTATTCATTGTACAAAGGTTTTTAATTTGCCTTTTCATGATGTATAATGAATTTGCACCACTTTATATGTTTAGTGGCCATTTATAATCTTTTGTGAAATATCTTCAAGGTTTTCTTTTTCCATTTTAAAATTTGTGTGTGTGTGTGTATATGTTATATAAATGTATGTTTTTTTGGTACCAGGGATTGAACTTTTCTTGAGTTGCTTATGGCCTTCCTAAATTGCTGAGGCTGGCTTTGAACTCAAGATCCTCCTGCCTGAGCCTACAGAGCTGCTGGGATTACAGGTGTGCGCCACCGTGCCCAGTAGTGTCTACTTTTTTTTTTTTTTCACAATACCTTTATTCTTTTTTTAAAAAAACAATTTTTGTGTCAATTTTATTGAGGTACAATTAACATACAGTAAGATTTGCCTTTTTTTGTGTGTGTGTATGTGTGTGTATGTGGTGCTGGAGATTGAACCCATGTCCTTGTGCATGCGAGGCAAGTATTCTGCCAATTGAGCTATATCCTCAGCCCCACAATACTTTTATTTTATTCATTTATTTTTATGTGGTGCTGAGGATTGAACCCAGGGCCTCATACGTGCTAGGCAAGCACTCCACTACTGAGCCACAGCCACAGCCCCTGGTAGTATTGATTTGCAGGTTTTTTGTTCTAAATATGATTTCTTTGACACATATGTGTTTTGCAAATACTTTTTTCCCACTCTCTGGATAACTTTTCACACTTAATGATATTGTTCTGATGAACATAAGTTCTTTTTTTCACTTTTTAAAATCTGTTTTTTTTTTTTTTTTTTTTTTTTAGATATACTGACAGTAGAGTGTATTTTGACATGCATGTAAGTTCTTACTGTAGTTCATTTTCGCAAAATGTTTTCCTGTATGATGAGTAAATGTCCTGAGTAAGAAACCTTTCCTTGCAGTCGGGCATCATGATGTTAGATATGCCTGTAATCCCACCTTCTTTGGAGGCTGAGGCAATTGGATTGTAAATTCAAGGCCAGTCTGGGCAGTAGGATCCTGTCCCAAAATAAGAAATAAAAAGTGTGGGGGTGTGGCTCAGTGGTAGAGCACCATTGGGCTCAATCCCCAAGACTGACTAGAAGAAGAAAAAAAGATTGAGGAATCTTTGCTTACTCCTAGGGTATGAAGATATTCTCTTATGATTTTCTCTCAGTGCTTTATTTAATTGCCCTTCCCATCTGAATCTACAGTGCATCTGAATATTTTTTTTTTTGTATATAGTATGAGGTAGGAATCATATTTTTTTCACATAAATGTTTAATCACTTTGGCACTATTTATGACCTTTGCCACAGGCAGCTCTATATTTGTGAGGTTTAATTTTGGATTCTGTGCTGTCCCATTGGTGTATTTGTCTTTGGCTTTATTTTTATTAATTAATTAGATATTCTGTAATTATTATTGAGAAAGGGACCCATGTTATGGTAGTCCAGAGCTTTATTACAACTTTGTCTACTTCATTGGAAACAACTCAGTTTTGGCAGTGATTCTCTGATCATAGTTTCTTAGTTCTGTCTCTCCTCACCCCATTTTCCTCAGCTCAGCACCCCTGGGTGGTCAAGTGCACTTCACCTTCAGTAGAATCAGGGCAATAAGTACACTTTGTTTACAGACCCTAACACCCAAGTGCAGTGGATTTCCAGTGTTTGGCATTTCTTCCTCAAATTATTCATATTTAGGGTATCTGTCAATACTTGCCTTTTCTCTAGGACTTGTGTCTAACTTTTAAAAATTATTCAACTCTTTTTGGTTTTTCCATATAGTGCTATAATTTTTGTTTAATATTTTTCTTGTGATTAATGTACGTAACATAAAATTTGCCTAAAGGTCCAGGTCAGTAGCATTAAGTAATTCACATTGTTGTGCATCCACCACCACTGTCCATCTCCTGAAGTTTTTCATCATCTCAGACTGAAACTTTGTATCCATTAAACAAAGACTCCCTTACTCCCTCAAGCTGCTAATAACCACTGTATTTTCTGTCTTTATGATCTTGACTACTCCAGATAGTTCATATGAGTTGAATTCTACAATATTTGTCCTTTTGTATTTGGTGTATTTTTCTTAGCATACTGTTTTCAAGGTTAATCCATATTGGAGTGTGTGTCAGAATTTCCTTAAGGCTAAAGAACAATCTGTTTTTGTATATAACACATTTTGCTTATCCATTCAGCTATCAATGCAGACTTGGGTTGTTTCCACCTTTAGGCTGTTGTGAATAATGCTGGTATGAGTGTACAAGTATCTAAGTCCCTGCTTTCAGTTCCTTTGTGTTTATATCCAGAAGAGGAATTGCTGGATCATGTGATAATTCTATATCTAATTTCTTGAGGAATTGCCAAATTGTTTTCCATAGAGGCTGTACTGTCTTACCTCTCTGCCAGCAGTGTGCCAGGGCTCTAGTCTCTCCACATCCTCACCAGTACAGGTGTGAGGTGTCATCTCATTGAGGTTTTCAGTTGCATTGCCTATACCTATTGGCTGTATGTCGTCTTTCGAGAAATGCCTACTGAAGTCTTTAGCCCATTTTAAAATCAGGTTTTAGTTGTTTTTATTTTTGAGTTATAGGAATTTCATTTATATATTTCCCTTCTCCTCCCTGAGGCAGGGTCTTGCTGTGTTGCCCATACTTATCTCAAACTCCTGGGTTTAGGTGATATTTTTGCCTTAGGCTCTTGAGTAACTTCGATTACAGGCATGCACCACTATACCCTGCTTGTGTTTTGGATGTTAATTCTTTTTTTTTTTTTTTAAGTTCTATGAATTGTTTATTATTTTCATTTTTATTATTATTGTTTGTTCTGCTTAGTTGTACATGGCAGCAGAATGCATTTCAATTCATCGTACGCAAATGGAGCACAACCTTTCAGTACTCTGGTTGTACACGATGTCGAGACACACCATTCATGCAATCATACATGTACTTAGGATAATGATGTGCATCTCATCCCACCATCTTTCCTATCCATGTGACCCCTCTCCACCCTCCCCTTTGCCCAATCCAACGTCCCTGCATTCTTCCCGTGTCCTCCCCCCATCATAGCTCAGGATCCACTAATCAGAGAAAACATTCGACCTTTAGTTTTTGGGGATTGGCTTACTTTGCTTAGCATAATATTCTCCAACTCCATCCATTTACCTGCAAATGCCATGATTTTATTCTCTCTTTTTAAAATTATTTTCTAAATATTGATAGACCTTTATTTTATTCATTTATTTATACGTGGTGCTGAGAATTGAACCCAGTGCCTCACACATGCTTGGCAAGTGCACTACCACTGAGCCACAGCCCAGCCCTTTATTCTCTTTTAATGCTGATTAATATTCCATTGTGTATATACCACAGTTTCTTTATCCACTCATCTATTGATGGGCATCCAGGTTGGTTCCACAGTTTAGCTATTGTGAATTCAGCTGCTATAAACATTGGTGTGGCTGAGTCACGATAGTATGCTGATATTAAATCCTTTGGGTATAGACCGAGTGGATATTGATTCTTTAATCAGTCTTCAACGGTTTGCAGATATTTTTCTTCCATTTCTTAGTTTGCTTTTCCCACTCTGTTTATTGTCTATTTTGTTGTGCAGAAGCTTTTTGGTTTTATGATGGCCACTTTCTAATTTTGTTTCTGTTGCCTCTGCTTTTGGTGTCTTATTCATGACACAGTTGCCAAAACCAATGTCATGAATGTTTTCCTCTAGTAGTTTTCTAATTTCAGATTTAAGTCTTTAATCCATTGTGAATTGATATTTGTTTATGATGTAAGGGTTCAGTTTCATTCTTTTACATGTAAATATCCAATTTCCTAGGATAATTTGTTGAAGACACTATGTTTTCCCCATTGTGTATCCTTTGCATTCATGTTTAAATTCAGATGACCATATCTGAGTGAATTATTCCTCCGGTCTTTGTTCCATAGTTCTTTATGTCTGTCTTTCTTCTTGTATCACATTGCTTTGACTACCCCAGTTTTGTAATAAGTTTGAAATCAAGAAGTGTGATGTTTCTTGCTTTGTTCTTGCTGAATATTGATTAGGCTCTTGGGGGTCTTTTTTGGTTCAATATAAACTTTAGACTTTTTTTTTCTATTTCTGTAAAATGCTATTGAGATTTTGATAGGAATTCCATTGAATTTGTAGATTGTTTTGGGTAGCAGGGACATTTTAACAATATTAAGTCTTTCTTAAAAACATAGGCTGTCCTTCCATGTATTCTTGCTTCCTTTAATTTCTTTCATCAGTGTTTTGTAGGTTTTAGTATAAAAGTCTTTCACCTTCTTGATTAAATTTATTCCTGTGCATTTTATTCTTTTTTGGTGCTTTTGTAAGTGGGATTACTTTACTAATTTCTTCAGATACTTTGTCATAGTGTATTGAAAAATACACCTGATTTTTTAATATTGACTTTGTATACTGAATTTATTACTTGTAACTTTTTTTTTTTAATGTAGTCCTTAGTGTGTGTTTTCTTTTTTTACAGTTAAGATGATTTCATCTGTTAACAGGAATAGTTTTGCTTCTTTCTTTCTGATTTGAATGCCTCTTTTTTATTTTTCTTGTCTGATTCCCCTGGTTGGGACTTCTGGTAATGTGTTGAGTAGAAGTGGCAAAGTGGAAATCCCTGCCTTATTCTTGATGTTAAGGGGAAAGCTTTCAGTTTTCACCATTGTGTGTGATGTTGGCTATAGGCTTTTCATGTATGACTCTTATTATGTTGAGATAATTTCCTTCTTTTCCTACTTTGTTAAAAAGAGCTTTTACTATGAAAGAGTGCTAGATTTTTTCTAGTGCTTTTTATGCATCAGTTGAGATGACATTGATTTTTTTATCCTTTATTTTGTTGGTTTGGTATATTACATTGATGGTTTGAGATCTTTCTTCTCTTTTAATCTAGTCATTATTGTTATAAACTTCCTTCTCAGTACTCCTTTTGCTGCATTCCATCAGTTTTGGTATATTGTGATAATTAGTCTTGAGTTACTTTCTAATTTCTTTTTTGATTTCTTCTTTGTTCAAGATTTTGTTTTAAAATTTTCACATATTTGTGAATTTTCCAGTGATCCTTCTGTTGATTCCTTGTTTGGTGATTTCAGTCTCCTTAAATTTGTTAGGACTTGTTTTTGTGACCTAACACATGATTTCATGTTGGAGAAGGATTCCCGTGTGCTTGAAAAGAATGTGTTTTCTGTTGCTGTTTGAATGGTGTGTTCATTTTTTAAAAAATATTTATTTTTTAGTTGTACACAATAACTTTATTTTGTTTATTTATTTTTATGTGGTGTTGAAGATCAAACCCAGGGCCTTGTGCATGCTAGGCGAGCATTCTACCGCTGAGCCACAGTCCCAGCCAAATGGTGTGTTCGTTATGTTTTGGAGTATCCATTTGTCCATAGTATTACTCAAGCCATCTGTTTCCTTACGATCTTCTGTCTGGGTGTTTTGTCCATTATTAAGGTTAGGGTATTGAAGACTTCTATTATTCTTTCCATCTTATTTCTCCCTTCAATTCGTTCTGTTGCTTTGTACATTTAGGTGCTTTGATGTTGTGGGCATGTATGAGTGTATTGAATCTTTCTGGTGTATTGATTATTTTGTCATTATGGTATGTACTTTTAAAAATGATTCTTTGTATCTTGTGTCAGGTTTTGAAATAAGTATAGATACCCACTGTTTTTGGATTATCGTTTGATAGAACACCTTCTTCCTGTCTCTTTACTTTCAGCCTTTTTTTTTTTTTTTTTCCCCCTATGCAGTGTTGGGGATAGAACTTTACGGCCTTTTGTGTGCTAGGCAAGTGCTCTACTCTTGAGCTGCAACCCCAGCACAACTTTCAGCCTGTATATATCCTTAAGTCTAAAGCAAGTTTCTTGTAAGCAGCATATAGCTAGGTTTTTTTTTTCCCCCCATTCAACCACTCTGTACCTTTTATTAGGGAATCTAATCCATTTTCTTATAAAATAATTATTGATAGGGAAGGATTTACAATTTTCATTTTGTTGTTTTCTGTTAGTCTTTTAGTTGTTTTTATTTTTTTGCCTTTTTCATTATTTTTGTCTTTGTATTTTATGATTTTTGATATTGACAGGTATTGACTTCTTTTTATAAGTTCAATAGGTATTTTTTATTCTTTCTTTATTAAATTATAGTCAGAATACCTTAGAGGTATAGACATCCAAAGAATGACTTGTCCTTTTAGCATTATCTAATGTCAATGTTTTGTTTCCAAGCCAAATTTAGGCAGGAGGATAGTAAGTCTCTGAGAGTCTTCTCCTCCCCCACCCCCATTCCTCAGTGTCTGTAATATATTTTTGAAGCTATTTATTCATGATGGTTTTACAGATTTGGAGAGTACATCCAAATATAATAATAAACAGGTCAGTTTCCTGAAAGTTTTGGTGATAAGATAATTCAAGAACTGAAGGCATTATAGGAAGAATACAATAAGGGGCTGATGTTCAGAATTTTTCTTTGAAAGCTCTTATGTTTTAACACTTAGTAAAATAGAAAATTCTAATTTTATACTTTAATATCTATTATTATCATTCATCTTTATGTTATGCAGTCAGTACTGTTCTCAATATAAATGCAAGAGTATTTTACTCATGTGGAATCACTGAAATTATACAATTAATATTTAGTAGTTCATACATACGTATATATGTGTGTGTGTGTATTTGTTCTACCAGAAAATGCTGCCTAAAATTAACTCAGCAGTTCTTAAGCAGTTTTGTTCGTAGGCTTAACATACTTTACAGTTCACTCAATTTTGTAGTTTTTAGTATATTCACAGTGTTGTGCAATTTACCACAATCCTTCAACGTTTTCTTTATCTCGAAAACAAACTGTCTACCGGTTAGCAGTCATTTTCTATTTCTCCTCATTCTCTTTCCTGTAAGCTTCAGCAACCCTAATATACTTTTTGCCTAGATTTGCTTGTCTAGATTTGCATATTCTGGTTGTGTCATATAATTTGAATCATGTAATATATAATTTTTAATATCTAATTTCTTTTAATTAGCATATTTTCAAGGTTCTGTCAAATTGAAGCATATATCAGACGGAATTCTTTTTAGAGAGAGAGAGAGAGAGAGAGAATTTTTTTTAATATTTATTTTTTAGTTTTCTGCAGATGTAACATCTTTGTTTGTTATGTGGTGCTGAGGATCGTACCCAGGCCACACGCATGCCGGGTGAGTGCGCTACCGCTTGAGCCACATCCCCAGCCCAGACTGAATTCTTTTTTATGGTCAAAATCTATTCCATTATTTGGATATGTTACATTTTGTTCATTCAATTATTATAGACCTTTGGGTTGTTTCTACTTTTTGGCTTTTATGAAAATGCTAAGACCATTTGTGTACAAGTTTTTGAGTGGAAATCTATTTTCATTTCTCTTGGGCATATATGGAGGAGTGGACACGCTGGGTCATATGGAAACTCTATATTTTGTTTAGAGGAACTATCAACCTGTTTTCCACAGTTATGAAACCACTTCACATTCCTGTCATCAATGTATGAGATTTCTTCATATCTTCATTTTACTTGTCATTTTGGTTTGAATTATAATGATCCTAGTGGGTGTGACATGGTCTCTCATTGTCATTTTTGTATGCATTTTCCTGATAACTCATTCTGTTGAACATCTTTTTTATGTGCTTATTATTTGTGTATTTTCTTTGGAGAAATGTTTATTCAGATCCTTTGTCCATTCTTAAGTTGGTTTATTATTATTATTGAGTTGGAAGACTTCTTTGTATATTCTAGATACAAGACCCATCTCAGATATAAAACTTGCAAATATTTTCTCCTTTGACTCATCTTTTCACTTTTTTTAATTGTAGGACAAAGGTTCTTACTTGTTTTGAAGTTAGATTATGTATGTTTAAAAATTTTGTTATTTGTATTTTTACAAAACAGTTGTAGATGGACACAATACCTTTATTTATTTTTTTTGTGGTTCTGAAGATCAAACCCAGTGCTTCACGCTTGCTAGGCAAGTGCGCTACCACTGAGCTACAACCTCAGATCTATCATTAGTATTTTTTATGTGATATGTAAGAAGGCCTTGGCAACCCAGGATCATGAATATTTACTTTTTTTTTTCTAAGTATGTTATAGTTTTAGCTGTTACATTTGGCTTTAGACTCCATTACAGTTTATTTCTATGTATGATTTAGGAAAGAACTTCGTTCTTTTTCAAATGGATATCCAGTTTTTCAAGTATCATTTGTTAAAAAGGCTATTCTTTCCCTCAATGAATTGTCTCAACATTCTTGTTGAAAATCAGTTGACCATAGTATTATAAGGGTTCAGTTCTGTTCCATTGATCTGTGTGTCTGTCATTGTACCACACTGTCTTGATCACTGTAGCTTTGTAGTAAGTTTAAAATTTGGAATTGTAAGTCCACCAATTTTGTTCTTTCCATGATTGGTAATTCTGGATGAGTTGGATTTTTTTTTTTTGTGAATTTATGATAAACTTGTCAATTTCTGCAGGAAAGCAAGAACTAGAATTTTCAGAGTGTTAAATATGTAGATCAATTTGGGAGTTATTATCATCCCAAGAATATTAAATTCTCTGATCCATGAACGTGGATTTCTTTCCATACTCAGTAATTCTATGTCCTTCAACATTATCTTGCAGCATACAGAGTACAATTTTATTCTGCCCAGGACTTCTCATGCTTCCTTTTTACCTGTTCCTTTTTCTTCTCAAGACATGCCATAGAAACTAGAATTTCTTTTCCCTATGGTGTCATGGAAACTCTTTCCCCACCTTTCTCGATGTTGGCCATAAAGAATTTCTCTGACCTATCTTGTCTGATGGTAGAACATAAGACCTGTGTTTTGGAAGAGATCCTGTCCCATACGTATGAAGAAAGAATGCTGCACTCAGAGGTCAAGAAGGATCTGAATAGACAGTCACAACAGGCCTTGTTAGTTTCCCATATGAGTCTATTGGTGATTTGTTCAGTCACGTTTTTGCATGTCTTTCACGCTTCAATCATGACCATGCAATGGAATCTTTATAAATATCCCAAAAGACATGGTTCAGGGAACTTTGGGACAGCTGAATACCTAGAGACTTATAGGATGTAAACTGGAACTCATCACGTGCCAGGAGGATGGTACACCCCGACTCCACATGGTTGGAAATGTCTGTGCTTGGGACCCTTTCAGACTTTGTCCTGTGTATCTCTCTATCTGGCTATTTATTTGTGTATCCTTTATAAGAAACTGATAAACAAGTAAGTGCTTCTCCAAGTTCTGTGAGGTCTTCTAGCAAATTAATCAAACCCAAAGGTTTGGGTGTATTTGTATACAAGGTGTGTGTATATGTATGTGTCTACACCTTAGTTGGTAGCTGGTTGGTCAGAAGTTCTGGAGGCCTGGACATATGAGTGGCATCTAAAATGAGGGCAGTCTGGTGGGATTGAGCCCTCAACCTGTGGAATAACTACCTCCAGGTAGATGGTGTCTGAACTGAGTTGATTTGAATGCCCAATTCACTTGAATTGTTGTCTGCTGTAGAGTTGCTCTTGCGTGAGGGTGGGGAGAAATCCCTGTACATTGGAATCACAAAAGCTTCTGTGTTGATTATTGTTGAGTAAGAGTGAGGAGAAACATAGTTAGAGTTCATTTTTCTTCTATATCATCAGAATGGACAGAAACTTTCAACTCACTGGGCAAATACCAAAGAATGAGATTGCCGAATTGTATTGTAAGATTATGTTTAAGGGCTGGGGTTGTGGCTCAAGCGGTAGCGTGCTCGCCTGGCATGCGTGCGGCCCAGGTTCGATCCTCAGCACCACATACAAAAACAAAGATGTTGTGTCCGCCGATAACTAAAAAATAAACATTAAAATTCTCTCTCTCTCTCTCCTTCTCTCACTCTCTCTAAAAAAAAAAAGATTATGTTTAACTTTGTGTGGAACTACAAAGTTAGTGTGTAACTAAGTTCTTTGTATGGAAGACCTCCAAAGTGGCATATGATTTTGCTTTCTCACCGGTGGTCAGTGAAAGTTCCTGTTGCTCCACATGCTTACCGGCATTTGATGTTGTCAGTTTTTTTTTTTTTGATTTTTAGCTTGTGCCTCTGGGCTGTGACCTTCACTAATGCTGCTCAGCCTTTTTTTCTCCTTCCTTAGGTAACCAAGACTGGAAGGGAGCTGGAGTTGTACGTTTCCTTTACCCTCAATTGGTTAGGCTCTTGTAATCCCCAAATAGGTTGGGCTATGAGTAAAAATTGTTTTCCTTGAGGGCAGACCATTCGTAAGGCTAACATGAAGCTCTGGGCATATTCAAAATGGTATTTCCTCCTGCCCCTGCAGGAAGAATGAAGGGACACTCCCCTCATCCCCATATCCTTACCCTGAGAACCTGGCTGAGTTCCTGGGAACTCAAAGGATGGCAGTCCTCTTCACACTGGACTTTTGGAGTTTCTAAGTCTTCACCCAGCCCATGCTGATCCTGCAGTAGCACATCAGTGGCAGCTTAGAGATCCTGCTGGGACTGGTGCAATAGACACAGGTATAGGACTTTGTTTCCAGTTTCTGGTGCAGCAGTTTGTCCTGGGATCTCAATTTTCTCAGGGCCCTAAGAAGAGCTGGTGATTTTCAGTTTGTTCAGCCTTTTCTTGTTGTGAAGGTGGAGTGATGACTTCAAGATCTTTTTGTGTTCTTGAAAGGAGAAATCACTGTTATCTTTTTGGCCTTTAAGTCTTTGGTTTACCTGAGAAATTCTTTTTGTGAATAGTATTTATGGTATAATTTAGATTAAAAATATTATATTCTGTGTGGTGACTTCCCTTGACTTCATCATTTGGTGGCTGCTTGAGAATATATCTGATATCTAGTCTCTGCATAGGTTTGATCCAAAGGAGTTATTTTAGGACTTTTTTTTTTTTAATATTTATTTTTTTAGTTTCTGGCGGACACAACATCTTTGTTTGTATATGGTGCTGAGGACGAACCCGGGCTGCACGCATGCCAGGCGAGCGTGCTACTGCTTGAGCCACATCCCCAGCCCTATTTTAGGACTTTTTGAAGTTGATTCTTATTTAATTTTAAATAACAGGTTTTGGTTAGCATGGTGAATATTAGTTTAATGTTTTTTTCTTAAATAATTTTTAGTTGTAGATGAACACAACACCTTTATTTTATTTAATGCATGCTAGCCAAGCGCTCTGCCACTAAGCCACAACCCCAGCCCTAATTTTTCTTTTTAAATATAAGATATGTGATCATGAGGGGTGGTATCTTTTATTTATTTATTTTTTAACATTAAGTTGTTTAGAATGATCTGTTCCTTAATCTTGTTAAGATTTCTTTTTATGGTGCACAGTTTTTTTTTTTTTTTTTTTAAGAGAAAGGAATTTTATTATGTGGTAATTTTTAAAAACAATGTTAACCTGTAAGTGAAGGAATGGTAGGTAAGTCTTTGAAGGATTACTTGAAAATGACTGTGTAAGAGTTTTGTATATATGATAAATCAAGTAGGATAGAAGACCTTAAGAAAAGTAAGGCTTCCCATCCATAACCAGTCTCTTATTTTTCTTCTAGATTTTCCCAAATCACTTCTGTAATACATATAGGAAGTAAGAATTTTTAAGTAATATTCTTTGTTTTACCAACATTTAACAGTATATATTGACTTTTCACACAAGACATTGAGGATTTGGCTACTAGCTTTTGATAGAACTTACACTACTAGGTAAATATTTATACCACTGCCTTTCTTCCACTTCCTCTGTGTTTATTGTTGTTATTCTTTGTTTTTCTTTTGGTTGCTCTTCTAAGACAGAGCTAAATCTTTATTTCATGTTGTATCAATTTACTACAAAGGTATGACTGATGAGTACTTCTTGTTCTTATATTCTCTAGTGGTGGCTTTTATTACTAATTGTGGTAATAATGCTGACCTAAATATTTAATAATGGAAGCATGGTTTTTAATTTCCCACTACTTAAGATAAAGCTACAATGAAAATTTTAATGCATGTAGCTTTTTTCTTCTTAAAGTAAGATCACTGAATCAGGGTGCATATTGTTTCTTTGCTTTCTAATAGGGTTATGGAAAAAATTTTATTTTATTCATATTAAAAATAGCATTGTTCTTCCCTTCATTATATAAATAATAGTCTCTACTGTTATCAGTTGAGTTTATTCTGAAGTAGAGGACAGAAGATAAAAGAGTAAAAATATTTTGAAGTGTCACCACTTTGAAATATGTACCATTGTTTTATTTCTCTGTGTGTATTTACACAATCTAAATCATGGTATGTTTGTCATTGTGTGTGTGATGTTTCTGTGTTCAAGTGTCTCCAGTTTTCTCCTGTTACTTTTGACTTACAGTCATGCCCTGTGTATATTCCCATTTTTAACCATCTTTGCAGGTGACCAGGAGGTAGAGCAGTCCTTCTGGTTTTTTACTAGCTGTAAATGTTCTACAGCAGGTGTAACTGGCTGTAGAAGGCTAAATCTTCTAAACTTATTTTTTTTCATTTAAATCAGTAATCCACCTGACACTTGTTTTCATTCAGTATATATATACACATATGTGTGTGTGTGTGTAGGATAAATTGTGCTTGTGTCAGTGCACATCATAATAGATGGGGGAGCCAACTTTTATTTGCATGAAACATCTAACAGAAATCAATCACGGTAAAATGTGGAAGAGGAGTGGGGGTGGTGTGGGCTTTTGGAAAGGAGGAGTTTGGGTGAACTGGCTGTGATTGGGATGTAGAGTCCCAGGATAATGAATGATGCTTACCACTTGCTGCTTGGTCTCTAGCTCCTCTCAAGAGATGCCTGTCTTTTTCCTGTTTTTCTGGAGTATGGTCTCAGAAGGGACACAAGGGACTTTTTGTTGGTGACTAAAAAGAATATCTAGAATTCGAACTTCAACAAAAAGCAACAATGTGTAATACTGTAGATGACATTAATGGCCTTGAAATTTGCTGTGATAATCCTGAAAAATGGAGTATTTACCCCTTGGAAGGGTTTTGATGTTTTATCTGTTTGTGAGGAAGTATTATTGTTTTACCTTATTGGAACACATATTGAAAGATAAAGTGCAATTTATGATAGCAGTTTGATAACTGTTACAAGAGTAGATATTAGCAAGTGTTTTGTATCCAAATTAACTGTTCTTAGATAAGACATTGGTAATTTTGTTTTCTTCTCTCTCTTGAAGGATAATTTGTTGCAATTATAAATAATGGAATTATGAACATCTTTATAAATACATTGTTGTGTGGTTAATAGAAAGGAATGCATTCAGCTACAAGAAAAACCCAATGTGGGTTTTTTTTTTTTTTTTTTTTTGTGATGTCGGGGATTGAACTCAGGGCCTTGTGCATATGAGGCAAGCACTCTTCCAGCTGAGCTATATTTTTAATCAAATAGTGTGTTTTCTCAAGTAATCTGGAGGAGTGAAGTACTGATACATGCTACAGTATGTAGAAACTTGAAAATATTATATACTTCATGAAAGAAGTCAGACACAAAAGTCACTCATAGCATGATTTCATTTATATGAAATAGCTGGCATAGGCAAATCCATAGAGACAGAAGGCAGATGAGTGGTTGTGAAGGGGTTGGGTGGGGTGTGAGGAGTATAGGACTTTGAGTGTGGTGAATGCATATACCTATTAGAACAAACAGCCTTACTACTACTTAAAAATACCTTTTTTTTTGGAGCAATTTTTAGGTTCACAGCAAAATTGAATAAAAGATATGGAGATTTTTATGTACTCTATGCCCTCACACATGTATAGCCTCCCCCATTATTGACATCCCCCACCCAGTGGTGCATGTGTTAAAATCAATGATTCTACATTTAACATCATTATCACTTAGAGTGCATAGATTATATTAGTGTTCACCTTTGGTGTTGCACATTTCTGGGTTTTGAAAAAATTTTATAACGTGTGATACCATTATGGTATGGTACAAAGCAGTTTCACCAGTTTTCTGTATTCTGTCTATTCATCTTTCCCCCTCAACCTCTAGCTAATACTGGTGTTTTTATTATTTTCATACCTTTGCCTTTTCCAAAATGTTGTATAATTGGAATTGTATAGTATGTAGCTGTTTCAGGTTGGCTTCTTATGCTTTTACCTTTCCTTGCTTGATAACTTTTCATTGTTTGGTAGCCTTTTTCTTTTTATCACCAAATAATAGTCTTAAATGAATGTTTCACATTTTGTCTATTCATCTTTGAATAGATGCACCTTATTGGTTTCATACAAGTTTTGACAGTCACGAATGAAGCTGCTATAAAATCTAAAAATTTACAGATTTTTCTGGAACATAGATTTTCAACTCCTCTTGCTAAGTACCAGGGAGAGTGATTGTTGGATCATTAGGTAACAGTGTGTTTAACTTGATAGGAAACCACAAAACTGTCTTCCAAAGTGGTGGTACCATTTTACATCCCCACTAACAAATGAGAGTTCTCTTTTTGCACGTCCTCTTCAGCATTTGGGGTTCTCAGTGTTCTGGGTTTTAGACATTCTAGTAGGTGTGTGGTGGTAACATATGATGTTGAGTATCTTTTTGTATGCTTTTTTGTGTCTCTGTATATTCATTGGTTAGATCTTTGGTTCATTTTCCAATAGAGTCGTTTGTTTTCTTATTGAGTTTTAGGAAATCTTCATATATTTTTGGTAGTATCCTTTATCAGGTATTATTTTGCAAATATTTTCTATCATTGTATGGCTTGTCTTTTCATTCTCTTGACAGTGTGTTCACACAGCAGAAATTTTGTATTTTAATGAAGTACAACTTAGAATTTCTTTCTTTCATAGTATGAACCTTTGGTGTTGTATCTAAAAAGTCCTCCCCAAACCTGTGTCATCTAGATTCTTTCCTATGTTATCTTCTAGGAGTTTTATAGTTTTGTGTTTTATATTCATTCATTTATTTTTGTTTATAAAAATACATTTTTATGGGGATTGAGCCCAGGAGTTCTTTACCACTGAGCTACATCCCCAGCCGTTTTTATTTTTATTTTGAGACAGGATCTCATTGTCCATGCTAATCTTGAACTTGGAATCTGCCTGCCTCAGCCTCCCTAGTCGCTGGGATTACAGAATTTGCCAGGTGCCTGACTAAAAATATGTTCTTACTTTTAATTGGCACGTAGTAATTATACCTAATTATGGGGTACAGTGGGACAATTCAGCATACATATATAATATGTAATGATCAGGGTAGTTGGCATAATTATTAGGCATTTATCATTTTATTGAGAACATTCAGAATCTTCTCCATAGCTATTTTGAAAGGCTTAATTAATTTCCATCCCTGTGCCATGGAGTAGTAGAAGTTATTCCTCCTGTTCAGCTGCACCCCTATACCTGTTAACCATCCTCTCTATGTTCCTCCACACCCTTCCTGGACTCTGTGAACCACCATTATATTCTGTATGTCTTTGACATCAGTTTTTAAGCTAGTGCATATAAATGAGAACATGTAGTACTCATTTTCCAGTGTCTAACTTACTTAGATAAATATCTTCTAGTTCCATCCATGTTGCTGCAGATGGCAACATTTTATTCTTTTTATGGTTGAATGGGTAGTATTTCATTGTGTGTGAACCATATAAACATCTGTATATACCACATTTTCTTTACCTATTCAGCCACCAACCTGGACACCTAAGTTGATTCTGTATCTGGGCTATTGGGCGTGGTGCTGCAACAACTTATGAGTGCAGATGTCTCTAAAATATGACAGGATTTCAGTTTCTTTGTGTATAGCAAATATTTGGATATATTGCTGGATCATGTTGTAGTTATTTTTCTAGTTTTTTGAGGGAACTCCATACTGTTTTCCATAGTGGCTGTACTAACCTACATTCCTAGTGGAATTCAAGAGTCCCTCTTTCTCTGCATCCTTGCAAGCATTTGTTATTTTGTATCTTTGATAATAGCCATTCTAACATCTCATTGGGTTTTAGTTCACATTTCTGTGATAATTAGTGAGTATTTAAAAAATACATTTGTTGGCCATTTTTATATATTCTTTTGAGTAGTGACTTCAGGTCATTTGCCCATTTTGAAATCAGATTTATTTATTTATTTTTGCTGTTGAGTTGTTTGAATTCTTTATATATACTGAATAGTAATGCCTTGTTGGATGAATAATTTGCAGATGTTTTCTTCTATTATTTAGGTAGTCTACTCACTTTGTTGATTGTTTCCTTTGCAGTGTGGATCTTTTTAGTTTGATGTAATCCCATGTGTCAATTTTTGCTTTAGTTACCTGTGCTTTTGGGGTCATATCCAAAATCAGACCAAAGTCCTGAAACGTTTTCTCCTAGTGGTTTCATAGTTTCTGATCTTACATTTAAGTCTTTGATCTATTTTGAATTTATTAATTTTTTAAAAAAATTTTATTTATTTACTTTTGGTACCTGGGATTGAACCCAGGGGCACTCAACCACTGAGTCATATCCCCAGCCATTTAAAAAAAATATGTATGTATGTATGTATGTATGTATGTATGTATATGTATATGTATATATGTATGTTATAGATGGACACAATACCTTTATTTTACTTATTTTATTTTTATGTGGTGCTGAGGATGGGACCTAGTGGCTCACATGTGGTTAACAGGTGCCTTGAGCTACAACCCCAGCCTCCCCAGCCCATTTTATATTTTATTTTGAGATAGGGTCTTGCTGAGTTACTTAGGGACTCACTAAATTGCTGAGGTTGGCTTTGAACTTGCAGTCCTCCTACCTCAGCCTCCTGAGCTGCTGGGATTACAGGTATGTGCCACCTCGCCCTGTTTGAATTTATTTTTTTATATGATGAGAGTAGGGGCTGATTATTTATTCTGTCCATGGATATCCAGTTTTCCAAGCACCATTTATTGAACAGATTCTCCTTTCTCCAATGTATGTTCATGCTGTCTTTGTTGAAAATCAGTTGACTGTAGATATATGGATTTATTTTTGGATTCTCTACTCTGTTTTATTAGTTTATATGTTTGTTTTTATGTCAGTACCTTGCTGTTTTGAATACTGTGGCTTTTTAGTATGTGTTAAATCAGGTATTGCGTTATCTCCAGCTTTGTTCTTTTTTGCTCAGATCAAGAATGCTTTAGCTATTCAGGGTCTTTTGTGGTTCCATGTGAATTTTGTGATTTTTAAAAAAATTCTGTTTAGAGTATCATTGGTATTTTGATAGGAATTGCATTGACTCCATAGATTACTGTGGGCAATATGGGCAGTGATTGATATTAATTATTCTAGTCCATAAACATAGTTCTTTCCACTTTTCCTGTATGTATCATCTTCATTTTTTTCCATTAGTGCTTTCTAACTCTCATTGAAGAGGTCATTCATGTAATGACTTTATCAGTTCTGACATTTCATTTTTGGTCTTTCTATATTTAAAAATATCATGTTGTCTTGCAAACAGGGATAATATGACCTCCTCTTTTTCTCCTCTGCTTGACTTCTTTCTCTTGCTTTATTGCTTTGGCTAAGACTACCAATACTATGTTGAGTAAGAGTTTTGAAAGTGGACATCTTTGTCTTGTTCCTGATATTAGAGGAAATGATTTCTGCTTTCCCCCATTCAGTATGATGTTGGCTTTGGATTTGTCTTAAAACGCTTATATTGTGTTGATATAAATTCCTCCTATACCCAGTTTTCTGAGGGATTTTTATCATAAAGGAATATTGAATTTTATTTTTTTTGTGGGGGGATCTGTTGAGATAACCACATGGATTTTTTTTGACTTCCCAGTCTGTTCATGTGATGTATTGTGTTTGTTTATATGTATATGCTGAGCCATATTGTATCCACTCCATCTTGGTATATAATATTTTTGATATTGTTGGATTCAATTTGAATAGTAGTTTATTAAGTTTTTCGTCTATATTCATCAGGGATATGTTGATTTGTAGTTTTCTTTGGTGTGTCCTTGTCTAATTTTTGTATCAGGGTAATGTTGACTTTATAGAATGAGGTTGGGAGGGTTCCATCTCTTTCAGTTATTTGGAAGAGTTTAAAAATAACTTTTTTCCCCCTAAGGTTTGGGTAAGTCATTCAGTGAAGCCATCTAGTCCTGGGCTTTTCTTTTTCTTTGTTGGAAGACTTTTTTTTTTTTTTTTTTTTACCAATTCAGTTTTTTACTTGTATTGATCTTTTAGCCTTTCTATGTCCTCAACATTGAGTTTTGGTAATTTGTGCCAGAAATATACCTATTTCTTGTAGGTTTTTAAATTTGTTGGCATATCATTGTTCATAATAGTCCCTAATGATCCTATGTATTTCTGCAGAATCAATTGTAAAGTCTTATGTTTATCTGTGTCTTTGAGTTATTTCTCTCTTTTTTTTTTTTTTGCTTATTGTAGCTAAACATTATTGATTTTGTTTATCTTTAAAAATAAAGTTGTTCATTTCTTTGATCTTTGTGTGTTTTCCTGCGTTTCATTTAATTTTGCTCTGC